>NC_081558.1:10818923-10841821 GCF_022355385.1 Mustela nigripes | reverse complement strand
CTTCTTCCTTGCCAACTTGTCCTTTGCAGAGATCTGTTTCACCTCCACCACTGTTCCAAAGATACTGTGGAACATCCATACTCAGAGCAAAGTCATAATCTATGAAGGCTGCTTCAGTCAGATTTTTTTTTCAATTGTGTTTGGATGTCAGGAAAATTTATTCCTGATGGTCATGGCCTATGACTGGTTTGTGGCCATCTGTCAAGCCCTTCACTATATGGTCATCATGAACCCCCAGATCTGTAGACTGCTGGTTCTGGTGTCCTGGGTCATCCATGTTCTGAATTCCTCTTCTTCCTTGCCAACTTGTCCTTTGCAGAGATCTGTTTCACCTCCACCACTGTTCCAAAGATACTGTGGAACATCCATACTCAGAGCAAAGTCATAATCTATGAAGGCTGCTTCAGTCAGATTTTTTTTTCAATTGTGTTTGGATGTCAGGAAAATTTATTCCTGATGGTCATGGCCTATGACTGGTTTGTGGCCATCTGTCAAGCCCTTCACTATATGGTCATCATGAACCCCCAGATCTGTAGACTGCTGGTTCTGGTGTCCTGGGTCATCCATGTTCTGAATTCCTCATTAAAGAGCTCAATGCTTTTTCAGCTGTCCTTTGTACAGAGGTGGAAATACCCCCACTTTTTCTGTGAACTCAATCAGAAGATCCAACTTGCCTGTTCTGACACCTTACCTTTTTTTCTTTTTCTTTTTTTTCTTTTTTTTTTTTTTGGTATCTCTTTTTTTTTTTAATTTATTTCTTATTTATTTTCAGCATAACGGTATTCATTATTTTTTCACCACATCCAGTGCTTCATGCAATCCATGCCCTCTATAATACCCACCACCTGGTACCCCGACCTGCTACACCCCCACCCCTTCAAAACCCTCAGATTGTTTTTCAGAGTCCATAGTCTCTCATGATTCAGCTCCCCTTCCAATTTCCCCCAACTCCTTCTCCTCTCTAACTCCTCATGTCCTCCATGCTATTTGTTATGCTTCACAAATAAGTGAAACCATATGATAATTGACTATCTCTGCTTGACTTATTTCTCTCAGCATAATCTCTTCCAGTCCCGTCCATGTTGCTACAAAAGTTGGGTATTCGTCCTTTCTGATGGAGGCATAATACTTTATAGTGTATATGAACCACATCTTCCTTATTCATTTATCCGTTAAAGGGCATCTTGGTTCTTTCCACAGTTTGGTGACCGTGACCCTTGCTGCTATGAACATTGGGGTACACATGGCTCTTCTCTTCACGACATCTGTATCTTTGGGGTAAATACCCAGGAGTGCATTTGCAGGGTCATGGGGAAGTTCTATTTTTAATTTCTTGAGAAATCTCCACACTGTTATCCAAAGAGGCTGCACCAACTTGCATTCCCACCAACAGTGGAAGAGGGTTCCCCTTTCTCCACATCCTCTCCAACACATGTTGTTTCCTATCTTGGTAATTTTGGCCATTCTAACTGGTGTAAGGTGGTATCTCAATGTGGTTTTCCTTTGAATCTCCCTGAGGGCTAGTTATGGTAAGCATTTTTTCATATGTCTGATAGCCATTTTTATGTCTTCATTGGAGAAGTCTCTGTTCATATCTTCTACCCATTTTTTGATATGATTGCCTGTTTTGTGTGTGTTGAGTTTGAGGAGTTCTTGATAGATCCTGGATATCAACCTTTTGTCTGTATTGCCATTTGCAAATATCTTCTCCCATTCCGTGGGTTGCCTCTTTGTTTTCTTGACTGTTTCCTTTGCTGTGCAGAAGCTTTTGATTTTGATGAAGTCCCAAAAATTTATTTTCACTTTTGTTTCCTTTGTCTTTGGAGACATATCTTGAAAGAAGTTGCTGTGGCTGATATTGAAGGGGCTACTGCCTATGTTCTCCTCTAGGATTCTAATGGATTACTGTCTCACGTTGAGGTCTTTTATCCATTTTGAGTTTATCTTTGTGTACGGTGTAACAGAATGGTCGAGTTTCATTCTTCTACATATAGCTTCCCAGTTTTCCCAGAACCATTTATTGAAGAGACTGTCTTTTTTCCACTGTATATTTTTTCCTGTTTTGTCAAAGATTATTTGACCATAGAGTTGAGGATTCATATCTGGGCTCTCTACTCTCTTCCACTGGTCTATGTGTCTGTTTTTATGCCAGTACCATGCTGTGTTGGTGACCATAGCTTTGTAGTAAAGCTTGAAATAAGGTAGCGTGATGCCACCAGTTTTATTTTTGTTTTTGTAACATTTCCTTAGCCTTTATTTTTTAAATATTTTTATTTATTTATTTGACACAGAGAGACACAGTGGAGAGAGGAAACACAAGCAGGGGGTGTAGGAGAGGGAGAAGCAGGTTTCCCGCTGAACAGAGAGCCTGATATGGGGCTCGATCCCATGACCCTGGGATCCTGACCAGATCTGAAGGGACATGCTTAATGACTGAGCCACCCAGATGCCCTTGACACCTTTCTTAATCACATGGTGATGTATTTTGTAATCGTGCTACTAGTGGGTGTTCCCCTGGGAGGGATCCTTTTCTCTTATTCTAAGATTGTTTCCTTCATATGTAAAATATCATCAGATCAGAGCAAATATAAAGCATTTTCCTCCTGTGTATATCACCTCTCAGTTGTCTCCTTATTTTATTGTATAAGCCTGGGAGTGTATCTTAGCTCTGCTGCTACCCAGAACTCCCATTCAAGTGCAGTAGCTCATTGTGGCACACAGTGTTCACTCTCGTGCTGAACCCCTTTATCTACAGCATGAAGAATAGAGACATAAAGAGGGCTCTGAAAAGAATCACTGGGATTCCAGTGACATAAGAGCCAATGGTCCTGTGGCTGAAGAAGCACCCCTGATTGCAGGGTCACAGTTTCAGAGCTGGAACTGCTATTCATCGACCAGTCTGTGGAAATAGAATCTGCTCCTTCTATTTATTTCCTGGAAATTCCATTTGTTTCAATTCAACTTTCCTATACATTTAAGTAACTCACTTGACTAAGTTTCTACTCTATATGATACTCAGTTTCCCGTTTGTCCTTTTTATATATTCCTAATGTTTTCCCCAGTCCTGGATAATAAATGCTTGGAAACTTCTATATCTTACATGGAGAAGATTGGATTTCTTAAAAATACTTTCATTCCAAATGACTTATATCATGCTGAGTAAATATTCTCTAGATTTCCCCAAAGAATAATCATGAGTTGTATGCTTCATATGGAAGAAGCTACACTTGGCCACTAATCCCTTCATATGACTTTATTATAGATGAAAATACAAAAGCCCAAGTTTCACCTACAGTCTGCTGACCTTTTTACATCAACTTCACTCCTTTTCCTGATAATGTGGACTCTAAACTGTTCTCTTTACGTCTTGGGCTACTGGCAGTGTGCCTCAGGCTAGGAAAACTCTGGCACTCCCTTGCACCTGTACTTGTGGACACTTCCACAGATGCTACCACAGACCAGCCCCTCTGCTGTAGCTTCACTGACCATGGGTTCTTATTGAGATTTTAAGACACACCTCAGCAACACCCATCAGAGAACATTTATAAAACCATCAGAAAGGATGAATACCCAACTTTTGTATGAACATGGATGGGACTGGAGGAGTTTATGCTGAGTGAAATAAGTCAAGCAGAGAAAGTCAATTATCATATGGTTTCACATACTTGTGGAGCATAAGAAATAACATGGAGGATTTTAGGAGAAGGAAAGAAAAAGTGAATTGGGGTAAATCGGAGGGGGAGATGAAGCATGAGAGACTGTGGACCTGAGAATCAAGCTGAGGGTTTTGGAGATGATGGGAGTGGGGGATGGGAGAGTCTGGTGGTGGGTATTAAGGAGGGCACGTATTGCATGGAGCACTGGATGTGATGCACAATGAATTTTGGAACACGGGGGCGGGGGGAGGAACTAAAGAACAAAAACCACGTGTATTACTCAGGTTCTGGGGGCACAGGGATTGCCCAAAGGCCTTTCAGAGAGGCTTCAGAGGAGGGGAAATGCATTGAGAGGAAAAGAGAAAGTGAGTTCTTCTGAGGGATCTGCCTTTATTAGTGTCAATAGTCAGAATGTTTAGGGGATTGTGAGCTCAGGATTTATCAGAAAATTTAAATGAGTAGAAACCGGGTGCTGAAGGGGATAGCAGGGTTACTCATGTGACAGTATGGAGGTTAACCAGAGCTTACTAAAGAGGTATTTCATGGCTGGGGCAGCCTGAATGCTTATCTGGTAATTGTGTTCCACCAAACAATTTGTTTATTCACCATGGCTGTCTTTGAAATGAATGTTTCAGAAATCAAAAGCTTAATATCAGACCTTTACTCCATAAACATGAGTTTATGGTCTCCTGCTTTTATTCTGTGAGTCAGCTCAAGTCCACAAAATCTACCATAGCCCCTAGGAAGCACTGGTTAGCAAACATATCTCTCCCAGTGGAGTCTACATGGAAGAACAAATTTGAATAAACAGATCAACCTGCTATGTTCCTAGTGTCGGGATGACTATAAATATGACAAAACAAAATCTCAAAACATGAAGAAAGTAATTTTCTTACTATACAAAATATTTCTTTTTTTTACCCTTTATTATATCACAGTTCATGCTGTGCATCTCTTTATTGAAACATAGAAGATTGGTGTCCACACCTGAGAATGTTTATTTACTGAGATGAAGGACTGCTTAGTGTCTTGTATGTTTTATCACCAAATTATCATCCTATTCTCAATTCTGATTTTCTTTATAATCATATCTGTTTGCTAGGACTGCATGCAAGCCATTCTGAAAACTCATGTCTTCATATAATGCCTTTAATTTTGAATGAGATTGTCTGGTGGGCTGTTCTGATGTGTTTTGTGCTACTTAACAGTTTCTGTATTGTACTTCTAAAGGTCATTCACAATGATATGTGGAGCTATAGTTCACTTCTTTCTTCAACGAATCCATTTTACTCCATTTATATATGTAGGTTAATCTCATAGTTTATAAAAAATATAATTTACCAAATGTAAGTTGTCTTAATTGATTTTTGCTATTTTTATATCCATATGTGACGCTGCCTTTTTCCCCATTATGAGACATTTCTCCCACTCCATCAGGTGTGACTCAGCTACATGTGCTTTTGATTCAACATGAGTCATACAGCATCAGAATTTAAATTCTCACTAATTTTGGGACTATAACTACATACAGTAAACTGCACATATGTTGAATGTACATTTTGCTGAATTAAAAGCATCATACTTGAATTAAACATACATACTGTATGGGTCCATTTGTAATAACTTGAAAAGAGGCACAGAAAGTTGTATCTGCATTTTTGTTATCATTAAAAATGTAATTCACCTGAACATCCATTTCGTTATTTCTGAAGAAATGTGGAATTTGAAATGGCTGCTGTGAGGAATAAATAAAGTTTTGATACACTCTGTTGAGCCCATAGAAAACACTTGAGAGTGAGAAGTGGGTGTGTGTACGTGAGTTTGTGCACTCATGCACATCTTTCTTTCAAGTAAACATGCTCACAAAACATGTGCATACATACACTTATTCATTTACAATCTCAACAATTTCATTGAAAGAAAACATGAGAGAAATTTGGAGAATATTGAAGTGAAAAGGAATATTTGCATGAACATGAAATAGAAAGAATGTAGAAATTTTGACACAAAGATTTAAAGTAGAATGAGTTACATTAATTTAAAATTTCTTTATGAGACACCTGAGTGGCATAGTTGGTGAGTGTCTGCCCATTGATTTCAGCTCAGGTCAAGATCTCATGGTCCTGGAATTGGCCCCCTGTCAGGCTCCACACTCACTGCAGAGTCTGCTTGAGTTTCTATTTCCCTCTCTGTCCCTCTCCCCTAACTCTCTCTAAAGCAAATAAATAAATATGTAAAAAAAAGCTTTAGGGTGACTTAATTTTAATAATGAATTACTTTTCCTATAATAATCCTGCCTCAAAGGCCTTAAAATCAGAACCATTATACATTATACATTAGAAAATACTCTGAAACCTAATGGGACCAAATATCTCTAAATTAACTCCAATTTCTCTATTTAGTGTGGGATTTCAACACAAAATTCCTTGGCCTAAGGGAAGATAACTGAATGATTTTAGAGGCTCAAACTCAGTTCCTGCAAACAATGTCTTATTGGATAAATTTCTGTATTAGATTTCTTTCAGTGCTGTCACAAATACCCATACTAGTGTCTCAAAACAAGCAGTTCTATAAAAGTTCTAGAAATCAGAGCATGAAATGGGTCCCATGGACTAAAATAATGTGTGTCCCCAAATTCATTGTTTACATATAACACCCAGTGCTGCATACAATATGTGCCCTTCTTAATACCCATCACCAGGCTCACCCATCCCCCCAGCCTCCTCCCTCCAAAACCTTCAGTTTGTTTCTCAGACTCCACAGTCTCTGTTGTATGTAAACAATGATATTGGAATGCTACAACAAACACAATGATGTATTGTATAGTGAATAGCATAACATAATTTAAAAAAATAAATATGATAACAATCTTTTCACAGAAGTTAATGTATATTAAATAAGTGAGAGTATTTCAGTCTAATAACTTCTAGTCCAGGTTCTTGAATATAATAAATTTTTGATAATAATTATATTTTATTTCTATGACTATCCTTTCTCAAATTTAATGTCCCCATACTGTCAGTCATTATTATCTACACCAACTTTCCTTGTGAAGAAGCTTTGGTGACCATTTTGAAGTAGTAAACTTGAAAATTAGTCACATATTATTAGTATCTTATTTTTCTGCATTTCTTTTTCCATACTCCTCTTTTCCTCCATCTTTTCTTCAGAAAATATTTTTGGCTAGCCTTTTATATGACTTTCTCTAAATGTTTTTTTTTTAATTTTTTATTTTCAGCATAACAGTATCATTATTTTTTCACCACACCCAGTGCTCCATGCAATCCGTGCCCTCTATAATACCCACCACCTGGTACCCCAACCTCCCACAGGCCCCCCACTTCAAACCCCTCAGATTGTTTTTCAGAGTCTATAGTCTCTCATGACTCACCTCCCCGAGTCATGAGAGACTATAGACTCTGAAAAACAATCTGAGGGGTTTAATGTGGCAGGGTGGTGGGAGGTCAGGAAAAAATATGCAGTGGAAAAAGACAGTCTCTTCAATAAATGGTGCTGGGAAAACTGGGCAGCTATATGTAGAAGAATGAAATTTGACCATTCTCTTACACCATACACAAATATAAACTCAAAATGGATAAAAGACCTCAATGTAAGACAGGTATCCATCAGAGTACATACTGCCTGAGTCCATTTATATATAATTCAAAAAATTTCACTTATTTGTGGAGCATTCACTTATTTGTGGAGGATTAGTTGACCATAGAGTTTTGGGTCCATGTCTGGGCTCTCTACTCTGTTCCACTGGTCTATGTGTCTGTTTTTATGCCAGTAACATACTGTCTTGGTGATCACAGCTTTGTAATAAAGCTTGAAATCAGGTAACGTGATGCCCCCAGTTTTTTTTTTTAATTTTTTATTTTTTATAAACATATATTTTTATCCCCAGGGGTACAGGTCTGTGAATCACCAGGTTTACACACTTCACAGCACTCACCAAAGCACATACCCTCCCCAATGTCCATAATCCCACCCCCTTCTCCCAAACCCCCTCCCCCCAGCAACCCTCAGTTTGTTTTGTGAGATTAAGAGTCACTTATGGTTTGTCTCCCTCCCGATCCCATCTTGTTTCATTTATTCTTCTCCTACCCACTTAAGCCCCCATGTTGCATTTACTTATTTTCCAGAGAGAGAGAGAGAGAGAGAGAGCGAGCGAGCAGGGGTGGGGGAGGGCGAGAATACAAGCAGGGAGAGTGACAGGCAATGGGAGAAGCAGGCTACCCCCCTCGTTTTTTAAAGATTTTATTTATTTATTTGACACAGAGAGAGAGAGATCACAAGTAGGCAGAGAGGCAGGCAGAGAGAGGGTAAGGAGGCTCCCGACTGAGCAGAGAGCCTGACACATGGCTTGATCCCTGGACCTCGGGGTTATGACAAGAGCCAAAGGCAGTGGCTTAACCCACTGCACCACCCAGGTGCCCCCAGGGTCCCTTTTGAACAAGGAGCCTGACGTGGGACTTGATCCCAGAACCCCGGCATCATGACTCAAGCTGAAGGCAGATGCTCAACTGACTGAACCACCCTGGTGTCCTTAAGAAACCAAATTTGGTTAGAGAGGAGAAGGGAGTTGGGGGAAATTGGAAGGGGAGGTGAACCATGAGAAACTATGGAATCTGAAAAACAATCTGAGGGTTTTGAAGGGGCGGGGGAGGTGGGAGGTCGGGGTACCAGGTGGTGGGTATTATAGAGGGCATGGATTGCATGAAGCACTAGGTGTGGTGCAAAAATAATGAATACTGTTATGCTGAAAATAAAAAATAAATTAAGAAAAATTAAACAGAAAAAAAAAGAAACCAAATTTAAGCCTCTCAATTCATTCACCTAGCTTCTTTGGGAAGGGCATTTGTGTTGAAACCCTACCATAAGTAGAAGAAAAATTTAAAGTCAGTCTGGAGATATTCAGCCCTATTCGCTGGTACAAATAATTTCTCTTTGCATAAATGTCAGTGTGTTTTTTTCTTGAGGCCTCTGGGCAATAAGACAGGAAAACCAATTCATTGTTAAAATTAAGACTACATGTTATACTCTAAGTTTTTTGTCTAAATTTCTACATTCCTAGAATTTCTTGTACATGCAAATCTTTATTCTTTTCACTTCTTTACCCTTCAAGTTTCCCTCAAGCTTTCTTTCAACACAAATGATAGGTTGTAATGAGTTATAATTAGGGTTCTGAGCTTTGTGCATGTACATCCATGCATGTGATTTTGTTTCCTTGAGATAAAAATGTACATGAATATACATACACTTCCATATACACAATTCTTATTCTTGAAAAATCTTTGCACCCAACAATGTCCACTCATTTCATCTCTCCTCACAGCACCTCTTAAATTTAGGTTTATGATTCCTCATTGCCTTTAGAAGAAAATGAAGGCTGGAAGGGTTATACCTTAACAATTGCCTAACAAAGCAGTTAGATTTATTATGCACCTTTTTGGAGTTCTCTGGTAGTGGAACAATGAAGTGCATCTCCTGATATTTCAATGACTCTTTCAATTCTTAGAGTTGTACATTTTAATATGTACAGTTTATTGCATGTAGTAATGCTACAGTAAATAAATTGGAATTTAAAAATCCTAGTGAAGCATGACTCAAGGTCAGAAATGGTGCATGGTTAATTGTCACACTTATTGGGGTGGGGGAACTGCCTTCCAACTGTGAAAAAGCAAATTCTCAATGTGGATATTAAAATAGTGGGTTAAATTAAGACAATTCAGTTTTGATAAACTCATTTTTTTGCAACTAGAAGATTAGCCCACATATATAAGAGGAGTAAAATGACATAAATTGTTCAAGACAGAAGAACAGTACAGCCAAACACCTCATGGATGAACCTTAGAAACACAGTGTAGAGATTCCCAACTCACTTTAAACTCATGAGGAGCCCTGAAGATTTCCGAACAGCTCTCTAGACTACAATCCTCTTCAATAATAAAGACTTTATGTTAAGCCATCTTATTTTAACATGTTTTGCATGCAGCAATAGCTAACTGATAATGATCAAATCAGGAGGAATTGAGGGCATTTGTAACAATCTGATGCTTTTTACTCTAGGCATTTTTCTTTTCTTTTCTTTCTTTCTTTCTTTCTTTCTTTTTTTTTTTGCATTACCTTGTTTTATTTTTATTTGAATTTTAGGTCATTAACATAGAGTGCAGTATTGGTTTCTGGAGTGGAATTCAGTGATTCATCACTTACATACAATACCCAGTACTCATCCTCATCATCAGGGAGATAGAAATCAAAACCATGATGAGATACCATCTTATACCTGTTAGAATGGCCAAAATTAACAACACAGGAAACAACAGGTTTTGGCAAGAATGCAGAGAAAGGGGAACCCTCCTGCACTGTTGGTGGGAATGCAAACTGGTACAGCCACTGTGGAGTACAGTATGGAGGTTTCTCAAAATATTAAAAATAGAACTACCCTATGATCCAGCAGTTGCACCACTAGTCATTTACCCAAAGGTTACAAAAATACAGATTTGGAGGGATACATGCACCCCAATGTTACTAAGAGTATTATCAACAGTAGCCAAACTATGGAGAGAGCCCAACGTCCATTGTCTAAAGAATAGATAAGGAAGATGTGGTGTACATATACAATGGAATATTATTCACTGTTTCCTTTGAAAAATGTGTCTTCTTGAACAACAAATACAAATACTAAGCCTACATTTTAAAATGTTCTTTGCCCTTCAGTGTTTTTATAAATATCCAAGTGGATACACAATTGTAAGTTTATCAATATATAGTTATACACACCTTCCCATTTGTTTTATTAATAAGACATGATTAGTGAGAAAGAAAAAAAAATTGAAATAGCAGAGGTTACTGTGCCCTTCACTCCATTCAATAATTCAGTGAGCTCATACCCTGCGCTGAAACATGAACCTCTCTGGTTTCTGCTGTGCAGAGATCTTGGTACAATAGAGCAGAGCAGGGCCCAGAACACTAGCTAACCACTGTATATGGTGCTCAAATGGAGAAAAATAATCATCTGCTCCAACACTGCTGGAAGACTTGTTTGTGCTTGGCTTAATGAAAAACTATGTATCTAGGCATTTTGCTGAATACTTGAAGGTAGCCTTCATAACTACTCTTTTCTACAACATTATCTCATGTAACTGTATTAAAAAATTACTCCTTTGAGGCCTCATTGAGGTAACATGGAAAGGCTGAAAGGACATGTTTGTATGTACACAACTTGTTACTCTGAATCACATACCTGTACGGGAATCTAAGCTTGCTGGTGAGTCATCCTGTGATTATAAGGATCATATACAGTGGATAATACTACTATTGTCCATTTCCTGCCCCTTTAGAGGTTATGACAAAATTTTAAAGACTGAAGATATTTCATTTAGAGAAATGGAAAAAAATCATGTTTGTATGTGGCACTGGAAAATTTCAATCAGAATCCAGAAAATAATAATATAACCCCCCAAATGCTACCAATCTTACATACTAATGAATATACTTTATAAATGGACCCCTGATATTCTATAATTCAATGAGTGGATGAAATGCATGATAAAGAAATATTTTGCATAGCAATAAATGTATGATTTAATATTTTTGCTTCATCATCCTTAAAGTCAAGTGAGATTTTAAGGCCATATTGTGTTCATTATTTGTTTTTCCATATTTGTTTTTCTGTGTAGTTCCACTTGGAGACATAGATTCTATTGTTTCTTTTGCCAGTGACTGTGGTATGCATGGTGGACACAAGCTGTGTAACAACAGGATCCTAATGTGTAGAAAAATCCCCTTCATCAGCTATAACCACCAGTATGTCAAAGTTTGCATTCTCAGGAAGAGCAGTTAGGGTAGTGACAAGAGGAGTTAGAGAGGAGAAGGGAGTTGAGTGAAATTGGAAAGGGAGGTGAACCATGAGAGACTATGGACTCTGAAAAACAATCTGAAGGTTTTGAAGGGGCAGGGGGTGGGAGTTTGGGGGAACCAGGTGGTGGGTACAGATTAAAGAGGGCACAGATTGCATGGAGCACTGGGTGTGGTGCAAAAATAATGAATACTGTTACACTGAAAATAAATAAAAAAAATGAAAAAAAAGGAAAAGAAAGGAAAGGAAAAATGATCACAAAAGTGAAACACAGTAGTTTCAGATTTGTCTCTTATAAATTTATATAAATAGCTGTGACTCATTATGATATATTTTATTTGAGAAGAAATTATTCTTAGCACATCCATGTTGTCCTTTGAAATAAGCAAGAATGTCCAAATATTTCACACCCAAGGTTAGGAACAACATTGAGAGACTAGGCTAATAACAAAGAAAATCTCTTAGGTATCAGAGGTCACACAAAGCTTAATAAATTGAGTTACATATATTGTAGTAAAGGTCAAATTTAAAAAGTAGAAATTTCAAGAAAAGAATTAGAAGAGGTGTTCTCCATTTCCACAGTCTGACCAAGAATCTCAACATTTGGGTCAGGCAATCATGGGCACTTCCTCAACCCAGGACAATTGGCCCTTTAACACCTGCTATCCCAGAGACTCTCATCAGAGCCTCCTTTATGTCTTTGTTCCTCAGGCTGTAGATAAAGGGGTTCAGCATGGGTGTAACCACCGTGTACATCACTGAGGCTACTGCACTTGAGTGGGAGCTCTGAGTAGCAGCAGAGCTGAGGTACACTCCTAAGCTGGTACAATAAAATAAGGAGACAACTGAGAGGTGAGACACACAGGTGGAAAATGCTTTGTACTTGCCCTGAACTGATGAAATCCCACATATGGAGGAAACTATCTTAGAGTAAGAGTAAAGGATCCCAATGAAGGGGCCACCAGCCAGGAACATAGCTGCAAAATACATCACCATGTTATTAAGAAAGGTGTCAGAACAGGCAAGTTGGATCATCTGATTGAGTTCACAAAAGAAATGAGGAATTTCCAAGACTGTACAGAAGGACATCCTCAACACCATTAAGCTTTCTAACAAAGAATGTAGGACGCTTATGATCCAGGACCCCAGAATCAGAAGACCACAGCGCCGGGGGTTCATAATGACTGTGTAGTGCAAGGGATGACAGATGGCTACAAAACGGTCATAAGCCATCACAGTCAGGAGTAAGACATCCAATCCTGCAAAGAGTATAAAAAAATATATCTGGCTGAGGCAGCTTTTGTAAGTGATCAATTTTCTCTGAGTCTGGATGTTCATCAGCATCTTGGGGACAGTGGTGGTGGTGAAACAGATGTCTACAAAGGAGAGTTTGGCAAGGAAGAAGTACATGGGAGTGTGGAGGTGGGAATCAGAGCTGACAGCCAGAATGATGATCAGGTTTCCAAACACAGTGATCATGTACATGGAGAGGAAAAGCCCAAATATGAGGGGCTGCTGTTCTGGTCTCTCTGAAAATCCCAGAAGAAGAAATTCTGAAACTCCTGTAAGGTTTCCGGGCTCCATGGGTTGGGAGTAACTATCAAGATATAGAAAACAAATGACCAATTTCACACAAACAAGTGTTTTTTAACGTAGTGTAATTGTTACCACTTATATTTTATAACCAGGAAATAAACTTCAATGTATATGTGAGGTCTCATCCCATGAGGACATCACATTAAAAAATTCCATTTCCATCTTAGTCTGTTTCCCTAGCATAATATAAACTCTCTTTTTACTGATAATACTTTTCATTCCTTGAGAAATACATGTTGAGTATTTATCATGTCCCAGGCACTGTTTAGGTGATGAATATAGGGTGCTAATGAACAATATCCTTATAATCCTATGATAGAGAATGTAAGTGAATACTTAAAATCAAACAAGATGTCAGATAGTGACAGGAGTTGTGAAGACAAGGAAAGCAGGTATAAAGGAGAGAATTGATGGGGCGTTATTTAATTTTTTTTTATACTGGACCTCCACGCAAGACCTGCAAAGAAGGTGACATGTAAACAGGACCTTGAAGGAGACTGAGGTTATATCAGGAAGTGTGTGCCCAACGGGAGCAAAGGTCAGTGTCAAGGCCCCAAGGAAGCTGCTTGATTCAGAAAATCAAGACTCAAACAAACAAACAAATAGAACTTCCCTATGACCCTGCAATTGCACTACTTGGTATTTACCCCAAAGATAAAGATGGAGTGAAAAGAAGGGCCATCTGAATCCCAGTGTTCATAGAAGCCATGGCCACAATCACCAAACTGTGGAAAGAACCAAGATGCCCTTCAGCAGACAAATGGATAAGGAAGATGTGGTCCATATACACTATGGAGTATTATGCCTCCATCAGAAAGGATGAATACCCAACTTTTGTAGCAACATGGACAGGACTGGAAGAGATTATGCTGAGAGAAATAAGTCAAGCAGAGAGAGTCAATTATCATAGGGTTTCACTTATTTGTGGAGCATAACAAATAGCATGGAGGACATGAGGAGTTAGAGAGGAGAAGGGAGTTGGGGGAAATTGGAAGGGGAGGTGAACCATAAGAAACTATGGGCTCTGAAAAACAATCTGAAGGGTTTTAAGGGGTAGGGGGGTGGGAGGTTGGGGTACCAGGTAGTGGGTATTATAGAGGGCATGGATTGCATAGGGCACTGGGTGTGGTGCAAAAATAATGAATACTGTTATGCTGAAAATAAATAAAAAATAAATTAAAAAAATAAGATAAAACAAACAAACAAACACAACAACAACAAAAAAAAACAAAACAAAGAAAGAAAAAGGCAGGGTATGGAGTGGAAGAAGCAAGAAGGAAGATGATGAGAGATGAATGACACTGTGTGTTGAGGAATGAAGCAGTCACCCCAGATCAGCTGAAACTTCAAGATACAGGCTATCCTTCATTGTATTAATTTTGTAGGACTTTCTTAATTTTGTTATAAAAATATGTCATGAGTCGAAATGGACACCCCCATTAGTAACTTCTGTTGCTTGAGTTCTGGGCTCTGTCAATAAGAGTCACCTTGGAATATATGAGCCCTGGTGCCCATGCTCTGAATACTGCCCTCAGTTCATAACACACACGACTTCCTGGACTACTGGTTGCCTTGCCTTTTTCACCGCCAGGCACACTCCTTAGACCAGCAACAGATACATGTCAAGGTCACCACATCTTGTTATCTTTCCCCTAAAAAATGCAGAAATGGTACCCAGGAATTACTATGGACAAATAAAGTAGGGGACAGCTATTAGTATGCTCATTTTCTGATATCAGTTTAAAGAAACGTGGAGCCCTGGGTGTGGCACATAAACAATGAATCTTAGAACACTGAAAAAAAAATTTAAAAAATGAACATAGGCGTTCTGATCAGTAAAGAAAGAGATAAAAGGGAGGAGTGACATGGACAAGAGAGAAAAAAAAATAGATCTAATAGTGCAGGTGGCCCCCAAAATCACCAACCAGGAGGAAGAAAAAGCATCTTTGGTTCTGGTGACATTCCTGCTTTCATTAGATCCCTTGATACCCAGCAAAAATAATAAAGGATCAAAAAGATTAAAGTAGGGGAGCCTGGGTGGCTCAGTGGGTTAAAGCCTCTGCCTTCGGCCCAGGTCATGATCCCAGGGCCCTAGGATCAAGCCCAGCATCAGGCTCTCTGCTCAGCAGGAAGCCTGCTTCCTCCACTCTCTCTCTTTGCCTGCCTCTCTGCCTACTTGTGATCTCTGTCAAATAAATAAATAAAATCTCCATATATATATATATATATATATATATATATATATATATATAGTAATATTTTCATGGTGTGAAACATATTATAGATGGAATGCTCCAAGAGAAAAAGAGCAAAATGTATAAACCAACACTTCATAACAGGAAATATTAAAGGTAGAACAGCAGGTGGTATGTTTTAATATCAAGGAGCAGAAGGCTTTCTTTCCTGGTGGCTAGTCCATATTTATTTGACCAATTGCTTTTTATTTGGCCTGATGGGGGGCTGAAGCAGGCTCCTTCCTCACTTGTCTCATGTGAAATTTTTTATTTGTTACTTCTTTTTTTGGGGGGGGGGGGTTCTGATAGTTTTGACAAATCCGATGGACACTCTCTAGTCCTGGTTCTGGTCTTCATCCCAGATCCTGCTCTATACATCCGGCATTTGCCATGACAATCCATCCTCTTATTCAAGGTAGCTTCTCAATGTGGTTTTTCTGCAATGACATTATATCACACACACATTTATTTTAATCCCCCAAACTTTGGCCATCTGTGCAAGACCAAGTGAGCAGGCACCTTCTGTGCATTGTTCCCTTTGTTTTTCCCAAGCTCTGGTAGTATATGTGCCCTTATGTAAAAACACATTGAAGAAAATGAGAAGTTACAGAACAAGAGGAATGGCAAAGGAGATGAGACCCAATAACTTGGGTCATTTGTTTATATTAAACAAACTAAAAGGAATATCAAAAACAAACTGACACCACACACCCATTGAATAGTATCAACATCAGCTAGTAGTTAACTTTGCAAAGAGAATACAACACAAAATGTACCTAGAACTTTCTGGCACACGGTGGTTGTTCTGTAATTATTTGCTGAATGATTTAGAAATTAAGTCACAGTAAACATGCACATTTAACAGATGGGGACATTGTACTTAAATTGGAACAGACTGGATTGTGGAATAAAATCTGGCACAAATGGCTGTCTGGAAGGAAGTGATTTTTTTAAAAAAATAAGAGGTATTAAAGACACCAGAGTAACAGTAAACAATCTTTTGTAGATGAACATAGGAAATAGTGCATATGAAATCTACTGGTGGGTAAAACCATCATGATTAAAGTGAGAAAATTGGAAGCAAAAAAGGAAGGTGTATTTAACTCCATAAAACTTAAATTTTTTTATGTTCAAAAATACCCAACCAAAATCAGTTGAATGTTAACAACTTTGTAAAAATCATTTGAGATGTTGTTTAGTGTGGAAAATAGGCATGAAATGTATGGACAAATAATAATAATAACAGACAAGTGAATGGGAATCCTATATATGAATCTGCTCAAGGTGAATGATAGTTTGAAAAAGCAAAGAAAGATTTTTTTCTCACAACAATTAGCTGGGAAAATCTGCTAAGATCTGGCTTGTTGATTGGGGCTGGAACTTCTTAACTGACAGTGAAAGGGGCACTCTCTAATTTTGGAGGCAAAAAAGGGGTGGTGTGGCATGATGAGGAAACAACCTGAAGGCAGATATTCTTTAACCTAGGGTTTCTTAGTCTCTGCATGACTGACATTCTGGGCCAGATCATTCTCTGTGGTGGGTCTCCCTCTGCACTGCAGTAAGTTTAGCAGCACTCTTGACCACCACCTGCCCCTCCCCAGTGTGACAGTGAAAACTCCCTGGATATTGCTTCAATGTTCCCTGGATAAAAAGATTGCCTCTGGTTGAGAAGACTGGTTTTAACTTACCGATCTCCAAATATTTTTGTAGCAGTGACACAATAATCTTTCTTTTAGAAGAAATAGGGGCAATCACTGATTGTGTGAATAGCATGGCCACACCATGAAATGTTACACAGACATTGAAATAGGAGCAAGAATTTTATCAGTTGATTAGAGGCAAGTTCAAGAAAAATAGTTGAGAATAAAGGAAAGGTGGGCTCAAGGAGAGAACAAAGACTGCGCTAAAACATAAAGAGCATTTATGCTGTGCATAGGGTCCCAATGAACCATTTGTATGAAAGTGCACAAATATTATTACATGCATAATATGGAAAATGAAGTTGTAAAAGAAATTAGAATTTATGGAATAAAGAAAGTCAGTGAGGATGACATTAGGTTAAGTCTATTGTTTCTAAACAACTGTATTGAGTGAAAACAGTAAAATGGAATGAAAACCTGACACTAACTTATATAAAGACCTACAAAAACAATAACTTAATGACACCAACATGGGTCACTAATTCTGATTCAAGATTATATCACCAAAGTAGGGAAATCAAAGGATATATTGGAATGGCACTTACAATGTGGGGAGGAAGCAGTGACTAATTTTAAATTTATCTTACGTAAGGATCTACAGATTCAAACAGGATTATAGAACGGAAAGGTGATATTTAGTCAAATGGTAAAGAAAAAAAAAAAAGTCTTCCAGATGATGGCCAAGGAGCATGCAAGCTTCAGAAACAGACCTAATCACAAAAGAAACAGACCTAATCACAAAAATCACAAATGAACAATAAGAAATTATGGAGACATGAAAATAAGTTGGAAACGGGTATAAAGAGTAACACTACATCAAAAACTAAAGATGTATGGTTATATGTTGTCCAATTGAACATAATGAAAAATGAAAAAAAAGGTAATTTATCACTGCTAAGGATGGAGCATTCTTTTTGTGTGTGTATAGCAAGGACCAACACATGAAGGACATTGAAAGGCCTGCAGGACTCCTTTAGTAAGAAAAAGAAAAAGGAAAAACAGTGCATAAGAAGGAATGTACAGAGTGGTGATTACATTAATAACACTGTGTTGCTGATTGAAAAGTCACCAATAAAGTAAAGCTTAAAAGCCCTCATCACAGAAAATTGTTTTGCAATGATGCATGGTGACCACAGTGGCAATCATTTTGTAATATATTACAAGTATGGGATCATTATGTTCTACATGAAAACTAATAGAATGTCATATGTCAATTATACCTCAATTTAAAAAATTAAGCAACTGAGAGAGCACAATATGACTTGACTGCTAGATATGACTGCATAAAATACTTGAACTTCCTTTTTATTATGTTATGTTATGTTAGTCACTATACAGTACATCATTGGTTTTTGATGTAGTATTCCATGATTCATTATTTGCATGCTTTTATACATTCCCAACAAAAACATTTGTATAGACATAAAAGAACTAAGTGGCTAACCATTTGTATGAAACTCCAATTGCTTGTTAGAAAAGACCAAAAATTTTTGAAAGATTTTATTTATTTGTCAGAGAGAGGAGAGAGAGAGAGAGAGAGTGTGCACAAACTTGGGGAGCAGCAGGCAGAGGGAAAGGCAACTGACCAAGTTGCCTACTGAACAAGAATCCTAATGTGGGATTGGACCCCAGGACCTACTGAGACACCCAGGTGTCCCAGAAAGGACCATTTTTTAAAATTTTATTTTTTAAAAATATTTTATTATCAAGCAATCTCTATACCCAATATGGGGCTTGAACTAACAACAAGAGTCACATGCTCCACCTACTGAGCCAGCCAGACACCCCAAGAATCACATTTAAAAAACAAAACAAAACATTCTTGTAACACTATCTAAAAGCAAAAGACTTAAATAGACAATTTTTAACAGAGAAGCTACCAAATGGCCAAATAACCCATAAATAAAATCAACATCACAGGTTCTGCACAGGTTCTAAAATAATGCAAAATAGAGCTTATTAGCATACCCATTTTCATCCACTACATTTTTTTCCATGTGAATTCCCAGAATGAGAGAAGATAATGTATGTATGCTTCATGCACTGCTATTGCAAGGATGTATTTGTAATCATCCCTTGATCTGGGTCTTTTCATCCACGTGGAAGCATAGTATAAGATGCTGCAACTTAAAATAAAAGGACATGCCCTCACTTCACAGTATATCTCTGCAAAACTAATACCCTCATTTGTTGACTCTTGTTAATAAATAATATCCTTGCACTTCTGTTGTACTTTTACTGGAAGCACTTTATGCTTCCCCATTCTTTCTAACTGGGTTTTATACCATTTAATCATCAACATTACTACTTCCACTTCTGATTGCAAGGTTTACTTTTCTTTCCAGCTTCCTAAGTAAATAAATTCATTTGTTGGTAAAGCCAGAAAGCAGCTACAGTGATCTCTGGCATCTGGGCCATGATGGATGGATTCTCAGTGACCTTAGGTACAAGTTCTTTGCTTCTGTTTCCTCTGATTGTTTCCTACAGTGCCTACTGGGCTCTTGAACTCACCTGCATGAGAACTCAGAGAGCAAGTTTTCCCTTTACAAGTCACAATTCCCTTTGTAAATCACAATTCTTCCCAGTAGTTGATGATGGAGATCAAACTGTGTGCAGACAAGATGGCAGGAAGGCATCAAGCATTGGTCTCCCAGCCAGACTTAGGACTCTAAAAGGAGCAATGATGTTTCATCCAACCAAAATGCACACCTTGTTGTTATACAGCAGAAGAGGTATTTACAGCTCCCCATGTTTGCTCATTAGGCACATTTATGTCTTGGCGCTCCAATCTTTAAATGCATGATTTCTCCTGGGGATACCGGTCTGGACAGAATGGAGATATTTTTAGTTGATTCTCTGTTCTTAGGAGACCACGTGGTATGCCAGATAAATTCAGTTTCTATTACTGTTTCTCCATTAATTTTCCTGTTTCCAGAGGTCTAAACTTCCCATCACTTGATCACAACCCTGACTTAAAGTTTTCTCAAAAGTCTAACACTGAGGGGGTGCCTGGTTGGTTCAGTGGGTTAAGTCTCTGCCTTCAGCTCGGGTCATGATCTCAGGGTCCTGGGATTGAGCCCTGCATCGGGCTCTCTGCTCCGCAGGGATCCTGCTCCCCCCCCCCCCCGTCTCTCTGCCTGCCTCTTTGTGTACTTGTGATCTCTGTCAAATAAATAAATAAAATCTTAAAACAAAACACCATTCCTTATTGCTTTATACATTAGAACAGACTATAAATCCCTATGAGGCCCATTTCTACAGTAGAGAATGGAGTTCATAAAAGTACTACTAAACCAAATGTATATTTGTCAAAAATAAATTTAACACTCCTTAAAGTGTGCTAAGCTAGGTCGTGGTGCATGAAATGTAGATGTTATCTCTTACAGTTAATGAACACTTCATAATGAGGGACTGAATGCCAGATCTTAACTTGTGATCTATGATATTCCTAATTGTTTTGGCTGAACTATCATGAAGCCAAGGAGTGCAGTAATCAAGATTTTATAATAAAGGAACAAATGTCTTACCTTTCCCAAGGAAAGAAATAGTAATTTTCTAGAGATATCAGGGGTTGTGTCCCCACCATAAGTAAGTGTTTTGAAAGCCCAAGGGAATGAGTCAGATGAATTCCTCAGTGTTAGACTTTTTTTTTAAGATTTTATTTATTTATTTGAAACAGAGAGAGAGAGATCACAGGTAGGCAGAGAGAGAGAGAGGGGGAAGCAGGAACCCCGCGGAGCAGAGAGCCCAATGCAGGGCTCAATCCCAGGACCCTGGGATCATGACCCAAGCCAAAGGCAGAGGCCTCAACCCACTGAGCCACCCAGGTGCCCCAGGAATGGTGTTTTGATTAGAATTATGTCAGGATGCTTTTAGTTCTGAAATTCTGGCACAATGGTTCTCAACTGGGGATAATGGCCATGTCTGAAGGGCTGCTGCCAAACCCCTGTAACCCTCAGGCCAATACCCAACAAGAATAACTATCCAGCCCGAGTGTCTACAGTGAGAAGTGAGAAATAGGATTCTAGACCAGCTCTTCCCTACCTGCATTGTTCATACAAATCACTAAAATTTATAGTTAAAATGCAAAAGCTGACTCATCAGGTCTCCAGTGGGCCCAGAATTTCTTCACTTTCTAAAAAGTTTTAATAAATTTATTTCCTTAGAGAGACCATGAGTGTGGAGATAGGCAAAAGGAGAGGGAGAAGGGGAATGCCAACCTGACTCTGAGCTGAGGGTAGAACCCAATGTGGGGTTTCATCTCCCGACTCTGAGATCATGATCTGAGTCAAAACCAAGAGTAGACACTTAAAGAACTGAGCCTGAAGGACCCCCTAGAGGATATGCATTTCTAATAAGCTCCCAGGTGTTGTTGATGGTGTAGGTCTTGGTCAGTTGAGCATCATTGTGGAGCAAGGCTGTTGTCCTGTGGTAGAGTCACCTTCAGGTAGTTTTTGGTCTTTTCCACTGGGATCTTTGTTGCACATATTTTTGAAAAGAAAAGTTTTTCCCTCACTCTTTAGGTGGCAAAGAATTCTTTACTTATTTATTTATTTTTTAAATAGAAGGGTTATTGAGAGATAGCAAATAATATATAAAGAACACTGGGTGTGATGCAAAAAATAATGAATACTGTTATGCTGAAAATAATAAATAAATAAATAAATAAATAAGCCTGAATAGACCGATATCTCGTAACGAGATTAAAGCAGTGATCAAAAACCTCCCAAAAAACAAGAGTCCAGGACCTGACGGATTCCCCGGGGAATTCTACCAAACTTTCAAAGAAGAAATAACACCTATTCTCCTGAAGCTGTTTCAAAAATTGAAGCAAGAGGAAAACTTCCTGACTCTTTCTATGAAGCCAGCATTACCCTGATCCCCAAACCAGGCAAAGGTCATACCAAAAAGGAGAATTTCAGACCAATATCACTGATGAATATGGATGCTAGGATTCTCAACAAGATCCTAGCAAACAGGATTCAACAGCACATTAAAAAAATTATCCACCATGACCAGGTGGGATTCATCCCTGGGCTACAAGGATGGTTCAACATTCGCAAATCAATCAATGTGATACAACAAATTAATATGAGAAGAGAAAAGAACCACATGGTCCTCTCAATTGATGCAGAAAAAGCATTTGACGAAATACAACATCTGTTTCTGATTAAAACCCTTCAAAGTATAGGGATAGAGGGAACATTCCTGAACCTCATCAAATCTATCTATGAAAGACCCACAGCAAATATCATCCTCAATGGGAAAAAGCTTGCAGCCTTCCTGTTGAGATCAGGAACAATACAAGGCTGCCCACTTTCACCCCTCTTGTTCAACATAGTATTAGAAGTCCTAACAACAGCAATCAGAAGACAAAGAGAAATAAAAGGTATCCAAATTGGCAATGAAGAAGTCAAACTCTCTCTCTTCGCAGATGACATGATTCTTTATATGGAAAATCTAAAAGACTCCACCCCCAAACTACTAGAACTCATATAGCAATTCAGCCACGTGGCAGGATATACAAAGTCAATGTGCAGAAATCAGTGGCTTTCTTATACACTAACAATGAAAATACAGAAAGGGAAATTAGAGAATTGATTCCATTTACTATAGCACCAAGAACCATAAGATACCTGGGAATAAACCTAACCAAAGAGGTAAAGGCTCTGTACTTGAGGAACTACAGAACACTCGTGAAAGAAATTGAAGAAGACACAAAACGATGGAAGACCATTCCATGCTCTTGCATCGGAAGAACAAACATAGTTAAAATGTCTCTACTGCCTAGAGCAATCTATACTTTTAATGCCATTCCAATCAAAATTCCACCAGTATTCTTCAAAGA
>NC_081558.1:10758472-10803923 GCF_022355385.1 Mustela nigripes | reverse complement strand
AAGAAACAAATTTATACTCTTCCAGTTCTGGAAGTCAAAATTGAAAATGAGTGTCATTGGGCCAAAGTCAACATGTTTCTATAGTCAAAAGAAAGCATGAATTCCTGATGAGTTGTTTGATCCTGGCATATATATATGTATATATACATATACATATATATATACATATATACATATGTATATATATATATACAAAAAAAATTACATATAACAGAATGATAATTAATGTTGCTGCATAGCAAGCCATCCTGAAAGTAAATGGCTTGATATAATGTCTTCAGTATCAAGTGAAATTGTATGGTTGGCAATGAGTTGTTCTAATCTCCATTCATTTCCTCAAGAGTCTTGAGTCAGCTGAGTGTCAGCTTGGGGTACTCTGCTGATCTCTCCAGGGCATCCTAATATAACTGGGGCTTGGCTAGCCAGAGTGACCTTGGCTTGGACAACTGGGCTCTGCTGTACATGTCCTCACTTCCTCTGGCAGACCATCCAGCTTAATTCACTTTTTGGATACAGAGTTCCAAGATAGAGCAGCAGAAATACATCAAGGTTCTAAGGTCCACTGTCACTCCTATCATATTCTGCTGGCCACAGCAAATGAAAAATCCTAATCCATCCCAGATAAAAAAGGTTAAGGAAGGGTCCCCACCACCTGATGGAAGGTACTGCATGCATTGTCATACACATGGCTACAGAGAAAGACGGGGATGTGGGACCAACTCTGCAAACAGTCTATCACTGGTGTAAATTTTAATTTGAAATTTTTCATGTCCATGTTCACCTTCACCAGTGGAATGATCTTAGAGAACACAGTGAGATTGAATCATGTGTCTACTGGACAATTATGGAGATTCTACTCTAGAGGGTCAGACTTTCTTTTAAAGGTAACTATTTCTTACCACCCCTTGCCTGTAGATCACCATTCCTAGTCTAAGAAAAGATCAAAGCAATAAAAAAGTTTCTTTCCAGGGGCACCTGGGTGGCTCAGTGGGTTAAGCCACTGCCTTCAGCTCAGGTCATGATCTCAGGGTCCTGGGATCAAGTTCCACATCAGGCTTTCTGCTCAGCGGGGAGCCTGCTTCCCCCCCACACCTGCCTCTCTGCCTACTTGTGATCTTTCTCTGTCAAATAAATAAATAAAATCTTAAAAAATAAAAGAGTTTATTTCCAGATGCCTCAGATAGACAGGGACCTTGTATGTAACTCACTGAATGATGGAGCTAAAAGCTGTTATATCACTGATACTATCTTCATGGTGTCCTTATATAAATACTGTTTTCCCATTGATTGACCTTTCCATTGAAATATTCATAATGGATTTCATCTTGGTACTGTGTTTTACCTTTTTTTTTTTTTTTATGGGGAGGTTTCCACTAGAAAGAGGTTACATTTGAAATGCAAATAGAAGACAGACAAGAAAATATTTTTTCTTCATTTTTCCAATTTTACTGAAATGTAATTGTCTTGAGCACACTATGAAGGTGCACACACAAGTGTGTTTTTCCACAATGTCAGTTTTATTCAATCATAAGGTAAAGTTAAATCATAATTAAGGTAGTCTCAGGATTCCAAACTTAATGACAATTCATCATTTGATTAAACTTGGCTTCTTCAATAGCACTCAAAGCAGGACAGATGACAAACCACACACTAAACAAGATAACAGAAGGGTGTAGGAAGTTAGAGAACAAAATGCAAAGTCATTCTGTGGCTACACGGTTGAGATAAGGACTCAAACTGGTCTGGGTCACCTCTTGGCACTTACAGATTCTTGTGTAAAAGCGCAAAAAGTGAAGGATCTGAGTTCTGTTCAGAGATCAATCGGGCAGAGCCTCTGGGGGGAAGTTCCCTTTATAAGGCTCAGACATAGAGGGGTCAGGTCTGAAGAGTCTAATAATTTAATGCCAAAATCCTTCCATTTTTTACGAGATTAATCCTTCTCAGGTTCTTGAAGAACTCCTCTGGTTCTTATTATCAGTTCTGCAGTGTGAGCTGACATTGGTCCCAGGGATAACTTAACCACTTACATCATTGTTTGACATGGGTCCCTACCTAACACAGGCTCTGGCTTGAAATGAGAGATTCCATTTTGCTCTGTACAGTAACAGGCATACGAAACTGTGAAAGCTTAAGCATACAACTTTATGATTTCATATACATGTATGTTGTTAAATGATCATCACGATGGGTTTGTGAGTACATCCATCACTTCACATAGGTACCATTTTTTTTTGTAAGAACATTTGATGTGTATACACTGTTAGCAACATTCAAATATACAACACAATATATTTGTCCATAATGACCAGGTTGTACATTAAGGTCCCAGAACTTGCCTTATGCTTGAAGATTTGTAGATTTTCACCAGAATTTTCTCATTTTCCCAAACCCCAGCCACTGGTAAACATCAACTTTCTGTATATACGAGTTCAGATTTTTTTATTTCACATATAAGTGAGATCATGCAGTATTTGTCTTTCTCTGTATATTTCACTTAGCCTAGTGTCCTTGGGGTCTATCCATGTTTTAGCAAAAGAAAGGATACTCTCCTTTTTTATTAGTGAACTCCATTGTATAGATATGCCACCATTATTAATTTATCTGTCAATGGATATTGGGCTGTTTCCATGTCTTGACTATTGTGAAAAAATGCTGCAAAGAATATAAGAGTACAAATATCTGAGGTATTAGCAAGTATGTGGGAATTAAACCACACCAACCATGAATAGCTGATGGGTGAAAGAAGAAACCAAAAATCTTGAATCAAATGAAAATGGAAACACATATATCTAAACTTATGGGATACTGCAAAATAACTCTAAGAGGAAAGTTTATAGCAATAAATGCCTACATTAAGAAAAATTAAATACCTTAAGAATTTAAAAATAAATAAATAAATAAATAAATAAATAAATACCTTAAGTAAATAACCTCATTTTATGATTCACAGACCTAGAAAAAGAAGGACAAACTAAGTCCCAAGCAACAAAGGAAAAGAAATAAATACCAGAGCTAACATAAATGGTAAGACCAAAAAGCCAACAGAAAAGATTAACAATCTGTGGGTTTTGAAGGGGGGGTAGGAGGTTGGGCAACCAGGTGTTGGGAATTGGAGAGGACACGGATTGCACAGAGCACTGGGTGTGGTGCAAAAATAATGAATATTGTTATGCTGAAAATAAATAAAAAAAAAGTATTATTAGAGTTTATAAAAAGGAAAAGATTAACAAAGCTAAGATGTGATTTTTGGAAAGTGAAACATAATTGACAAAACTTTAGTTAGGCCAAAGAAAAGGAGTCAGGGAGAATCTGGAAATAAATAAAATTAACAGCAAAAGATGATACATTGCAACTCACACAACAGAAATACAAAGAATCAAAGCATAAATAATTTCACTCCAACAAGTTGGAAAACCTAGAAGAAATTGATAAATCTCTAGAAATGTCAAATTTACTATGAAAAAATTAGGAACAAATAGGGAATATTAACAAACCAATAATGAGGGGGCGGAGCAAGATGGTAGAGGAGTAGGAGACCTGAATTCTGTCTGGTCCCAGAAATTCAGCTAGATAGTTATCAAACCATTATAAACACCAACAAACTCAACAGGAGATGGTAGAGAAGAATAGCAGCAATTCTATGAACAGAAAAGTGAAAACTTCCTGAAAGGTCAGATGTGTAGAGAAGTGAATCTGAGCAGATATATAACAAGATAGACGGCGAGGGGAGGGGTCACTCCCAGCAAGCAATAGAGTAGTGAAGCACAAAATCAGAACTTTCAGAGTCTGCTCCACTGAGGGGCATCACTCCAGAGGTTAAGGGCGGGGGAGGAGGTTGGAACCCTCACTGTGACAGTGCAGTCTCAGAACCTATGGGGTCACAAAAAGACCAGGAGTGCCTGAGTGCAACAGAGCTCTATTGAAGTGGGGAGGACAGCTGCAGAGACAGCCAAGGAAGAGGCTCTCAGCTCAGGATTACCTAAAACCACCATCTGAGGCACAGTTGAGCCACTACTCTTCAAGGAGGGACCCCACAAGTGGCAGATCTGGGGAGACCCCCCCCTTCCTCCCCCAGGAGGAGTGGTGTGGGAGAATTTTTCAGGAATCTGCTGGGTTTGGAGACCCCAAATGGAGCCATATGTCAGAGATAGAAATGCTCGGTCATGAGTTGGGTGAGCTCAGAGTGTGGCCAGAGACCAGGGAGATAGGCTTGATTGACTTCTTTTCTCTGAGGGGGCACTGAAGAGGGGGAGTCCTGAGTTTTCAGCTCAACAGGGGCCAGAAATTGGGCACATCCTCTAAAGCTGTATGGAAAGCTTTCAGGAAACAAAAGCTACCAAGAGCAGACCCAAGCAGATTGCTTAGCCTGGCTCCTGGCAAGGGTGGCACATTTCCACCTTGGACAAAGACATTTGAGAATCACTGCAACAGTCCATCTCCCAGATCAGCAAGAGCATCCAGCCAAGACCAAGTTTACAGGTCAATGAAAACTGCAAAACGTCAGTGCTAGGGGTATACAACACAGAGAATTCATGGCTTTTCTCCCCATGATCCTTTAGCCTTTCAAAGTAATTTTTTTTTAAATTTTCAGTGTTTTTTTTTCTTTTATTGTCTTTCTGAATGTTTCCCCTTTCCTATTTTAACATATTTTAACTAATTACTTATCAATATCTTTTTTAAAATCTTTTTTAATTTTCATTTTATAGTCAGATTATATCCCTTCATTGTATTTAACATTATTTTTTTGTATAAATGTAAGTTTTTCCTTCTTTAAAATTTTGGGATACAGTTTCTTCTAAAAGACGAGAATATACCCTAAATCTGGCATATGGCTTTGTTCTAGTCTCAGCGGGATCACATTCTTTTTCTTTTTTCAACCACTTCTTATCAATTCCTTTTTTAAATCTTTTTTTAATCTCTTTTGAATTTTTATCTTTACAGTCATATTCCATCTCTTCATTATATTTACCATATATATGAAATAAAAATTATATATGTACATATATATGTGTGTATATATATGTATATAAAATATATATGTTTTATATATTATCTTTTCTTTCTTTAAAATTTTGGGATGCAGTTTCTTGTAACAAATGAAAATACACTAATAGAACTCATACAGCAATTCAGTAATGTGGCAGGATACAAAGTCAATGTACAGAAATCAGTGGTTTTCTTATGCACTAACAATGAAAATACAGAAAGGGAAATTAGAGAATCAATTCCATTTACTATAGCAGCAAGAACCATAAGATACCTGGGAATAAACCTAACAAAAACAAACTGAGGGTTGCCGGGGGGAGGGGGTTTGGGAGAAGGGGGTGGGATTATGGACATTGGGGAGGGTATGTGATTTGGTGAGTGCTGTGAAGTGTGTAAACCTGGTGATTCACAGACCTGTACCCCTGGGGATAAAAATATATGTTTATAAAAAATAAAAAATTAAAAAAAAAAAGAGATAAAAGATCTGTACTTGAGGAACTACAGAACACTCATGAAAGAAATTGAAGAAGACACAAAAAGATGGAAGACCATTCCATGCTCTTGGATCGGAAGAATAAACATTATTAAAATGTCTATACTGCCGAGAACAATCTATACTTTTAATGCCGTTGCAATAAAAATTCCACCATTCCAGCCATATTCTTATAGCTGGAGCAAATAATTCTAAAATTTGTATGGAATCAGAAGAGACCCCAAATTGCTAAGGAAATGTTGAAAAACAAAAATAAAACGGGGGGCATCATGTTACCTGATTTCATGCTTTGTTACAAAGCTGTGATCACCAAAACAGCATGAGACTGGCATAAAAATAGAAACATAGACCAGTGGAACAGAGTAGAGAGCCCAGATATGGACCCTCAACTCTATAATCAAATAATCTTCAACAAAACAGGAAAAAATATACAATTGAAAAAAGACAGTCTCTTCAAAAAATGGTGCTGGGAAAACTGGACAGGTATATGTAGAAGAATGAAACTCGACCTTTCTCTTACACCATACACAAAGATAAACTCAAAATGGATAAAAGACCTCAACGTGAGACAGGAATCCATCAGAATCCTAGAGGAAAACATAGGCAGTAATCTCTTCGATATCAGCCACAGCAACTTCTTTCAAGATATGTTTCCAAAGGCAAAGGAAACAAAATCCAAAATAAACTTCTGGGAATTCATCAAAATCAAAAGCTTCTGCACAGCAAAGGAAACAGTCAAAAAAACAAAGAGGCAACCCACGTAATGGGAGAAGATATTTGCAAATGGCAGTACAGACAAAAGGTTGATATCCAGGATCTATCAAGAACTCCTCCCACTCAACACACACAAAACAGATAATCATATAAAAAATGGGCAGAAAATATGAACAGACACTTCTCCAATGAAGACATACAAATGGATATCAGACACATGAAAAAATGCTCATCATCACTAGCCATCAGTGAGATGCAAATTAAAACCACATTGAGATATCACCTTACACCACTTAGAATGGCTAAAATTAGCAAGACACGAAACAACATGTGTTGGAGGGGAAGTGGAGAAAAGGGAACACTCTTACACTGTTGGTGGGAATGCAAGTTGGTGCTGCCTCTTTGGAGAATAGTGTGGAGATTCCTCAAGAAATTAAAAATAGAACTTCCCTAGGACCTTGCAATTGCACTCCTGGGTATTTACCCCAAAGATACAGATGTCGTGAAAAGAAGGGCCATCTGTACCCCAATGTTTATAGCAGCAATGGCCACGGTCGCCAAACTGTGGGAAGAACCAAGATGCCCTTCAACAGATAAATGGATAAGGAAAATGTGGTCCATATACACTATGGAGTATTATGCCTCCATCAGAAAGGACGAATACCCAACTTTTGTAGCAACACGGACGGGACTGGAGAAGATTATGCTGAGTGAAATAAGTCAAGCAGAGAGAGTCAATTATCATATAGTTTCACTTATTTGTGGAGCATAACAAATAGCATGGTGGACATGGGGAGTTAGGAGAAGGGAGTTGGAGGAAATTGGAAGGGGAGGTGAACCATGAGAGACTATGGACTCTGAAAAACAATCTGAGGGGTTTTAAGTGTTGGGGGGATGGGAGGTTGGGGGAACCAGGTGGTGGGTATTAGAGAGGGCACAGATTTCATGGAGCACTGGGTGTGGTACAAAACAATGAATACTGTTATGCTGAAAATAAATAAAAAATAAATTAAAAAAAAAGAAAATACATCCAAAATCAAGGGTGTGGCTCTGTTCTATTCACCAGCCTAATCATATTTTTCTTTTCCTTTCTTCTCCCCCTGGTTTCAGGTCTCTTCTGATTTGTTTAGTGAATATTTTATGGGGACGTCGTTGCCCTTTTAGTGTTTTGTTCTTTCATTTATCTATTCTTCTCTGGACAAAATGACAAGGTGGAAAAACTCACCTCAAGAAATAATAATAATAATAATAACAAGAGCCAGTGCCAACTGCCAGGAACCAAATCAATAAAGACATAAGTAAGATGTCAGAACTAGAGCTCAGAATGACAGTTATAAAGATACTAGCTGGGCTCGAAAAAAGCATAGAAGATACTGGAGAAACCTTTTCTAAAGAAATAAAGTCCCTTTCTGGAGAAATAAGACAACTAAAATCTAACCAAGTTGAAATAAAAAAAAAAGGCTATTAATGAAGTGCAATAAGAAATGGAGGCTCTTACTGCTAGGATATGTGATGAAGAAGAGAGAACTAGTGATATAGAAAACCGAATGATGGAGAATAAAGAAGCTGAGAAAAAGAGAGATAAACGACTACTGAATTACGAGGGGAGAATTCGAGAGATAAGTGATACCATAAGACAAAACAATATTAGAATAATTGGGATCCCAGAAGAAGAAGAAAGACAGATGCGGCAGAAGGTATATTTGAGCAAGTTATAGCAGAGAATTTCCCTTATTTGTGGAATGAAACAAGCGTCAAAATCCAGGAGGCACAGAGAACCTCCTCAAAATCAATAAAAATAGGTCACCCCTTCATCTAACAGTAAAACTTCCAAGTCTCAGAGACAAAGATAAAATCCTGAAAGTAGCTCAGGACAAGAGGTCTGTAATGTAAAATGGTAGAAATATTAGACTGGTAGCAGACTTATACACAGGGACCTGGCAGGCCAGAAAAGACTGGCATATATTCAAAGCCCTAAATGAGAAAAATATGCATCAAAAAAAACTGTATCCAGCTAGACTGTCATTGAAAATAGAAGGAGAAATAAAAAGCTTCCAGGACAAACAAAAACTAAAAGAATTTGCAAACACCAAACCACCCCTGCAGGAAATATTGAAAGGGGTCCTTTAAGCAAAGAGAGAGCCTAAAAGTAACAGACAAGAAAGGAATAGAGAAAATATATAGTACCATACAGGCAATACAATGGCACTAAATTCATATCTTTCAATAGTTATCCTGAATGTAAATGGACTAAATGCCCCAATCAAAAGACACAAGGTATCAGAGTGGATAAAAAAACAAGACCCATCAACATGCTGTCTACAGGAAACTCATTTTAGACCCAAAGATACCTCCAGACTTAAAGTGAGGGAGATGGGAGGAGAAGTGAGTTGGGGCAAATTGGAGGGGGATATTAACCATGAGAAACTGTGGACTCTGAGAAACAAACTAGGGCTTTAGAGGGGAGAGGTGTAGGAGGTTGGGTGAGACTGGTGGTGGGTATTATGGAGGGCATGTATTGCATGGAACAGTGGTACATAAACAATGAATGCTGCTACACTGAAAAGAAATTTTAAAAATAAATAAAAATTTAAAAAATAGTAAGTTATGTGCCAAAAAGATAAATAAAAATAAAGTGAGGGGGTAGAAAATAATTTCCCATGCTAATGAACATCTAAAGAAAGGTGGGGTGGCAATCCTTATATCAGAAAAATTGGATTTTAAGGCAAAGACTATAATAGTAGATGAAGAAGGACACTATATCATACTTAAAGGGTCTATCTAACAAGATCTACCGACTTTAAATATCTACACCCCATCATGGGAGCAGCCAACTATATAAACCAATTAATAACAAAAGGAAGGTGAGGTGAATCATGAGAGACTATGGACTCTTAAAAACAATCTGAGGGGTTTGAAGGGGCGGGTGGGTGGGAGGTTGGGGTACCAGGTGGTGGGTATTATAGAGGGCATGGATTGCATGGAGTACTGGGTGTGGTGCAAAAATAATGAATACTGTTATGCTGAAAATAAATAAAAAATAAATTTTTAAAAAATCAAATAAACACATTGACAGTAATACAATAATAGTAGGAGAATTTTATACCCCCCTTTGCTGAAATGGACAGATCATCTAATCAAAGATCAACAAGGAAATAAAGGTTTTAAAGGACACGCTGGACCAGATGGGCCTCACAGGTATGTTCAGGACATTCCATCCCAAAGCAACAGAATACACACTTTTCTCTAGTGCACATGGAACATTCTCCAGAATAGATCACACCCTGGGTTGCAAATGAGACCAGTTTGATACTGGTCTCAGTCAGTACCAAAAGATTGGGATCACTCACTGCATATTTTCAGACCACAATGCTCTGAAACTAGGACTCAATAACAGGAGGAAAGTTGGGAAGAACTTAAATACATGGAGGCCAGAGAGCATCTTACTAAGGAAGGAATGGGTCAACCAGGAAATTAAAGAATTTAAAAAATTCATGGAAACAAGTGAAATGAAAACACAGCTGTTCAAAATCTTTGGGATGCAGCAAAGGCAGTCCAGAGACAAAAGTATGTAGCAATTCAAGCCTTTGTGGGGTTTTTTTTATTTTATTATCTTTTATTTGGATCCTTGATTACTATAGATATATCAATAGTTTTTCTCTTAATCTAAGCCTTTATCAAGAAACAAGAAAGGTCTCAAAAATACAACCTAACTCTACACCTAAAGAAGCTGAAAAAGAACAGTAAATAAAGCCTAAGTCTAGCAGGAGAAGAGAAATAATAAAGATCAGAGCAGAAATAAATGAAATAGAAACTAAAAGAACAGTAGAAGTGATCAACAAAACTAGGATCAGTTTCTTTGAAAGGATTATTTAATTTATTTTCTACTTAATTAAGACATGCTTGCTTTCATTTTATTAATTTTTCTTTCAAGAGTTTACTTAAATTCAAGTTAGTTCAAAAATAGTGTAATATTAGTGTCAGGGGTAGAGTTTAGTGATTTATCACCTACATACACCACCCACTGCTCATCACAACAAGTGCCTTCCTTAATAACTATCACCCAGTTACCCCATTCCCCACCTACATCCCTACATCACCCCTCAGTTTATTTCCCATAATCAAGAGTCTCTTATGTTTTGCCTCCCTGTTTTTACCCCATTTTATTTTTCCTTCCCTTCCTCTATGCTCATCTGTTATTTTTCTTAAATTCCACATATTAGTGAAATCATATGGTATTTGCAACCAGGAATGAAACTAGACTGTATTATACTTAATGTGGGCTCTCTAAATAGAAATTGCCCTTAACTGGGGTGCCTGGGTGTCTCAGTGGGTTAAAGCCTCTGCCTTCAGCTCAGGTCATGATCCCAGGGACCTGGGATCGAGCCCCACATCAACTCTCATCTCTGTGGGCAGTCTGATTTCTCCTCTCTCTATCTGCCTGCCTCTCTGCCTACTTGTGATCTCTGTCTGTCAAATAAATAAATAAAATCTTTTAAATAAAGAAGAAGAAATTGCCCTTACCCAAGAGAGACTGATGAATGAATTCAAAGGCTTAAATTCAGTTTCCTCAAATAATTTTATGACTATGTCCATATGAGGTTCCTCCTGCTGTTGTAAAACATACCCCACACCAGTTGCTGAAAACCACACTTGCTCTTGCAATTCTGGAGGCAGAAGCTTGGAAGGAGTCTCATCAGGCTAATAGCAAGATGTCGGCAGGTTTGAGCTTCTTCTCAAGGCTCAAGGGAGAATCTGTTTCCTTTCTAATTCCAGTCTCTCTTGCTGACCACCTGCTTTCCTGGGCTCCTGGCTCTTCCTCAACCTTCATAGCCAGCAGGGCACCATTTTCAAAGTCTCTCTGACACCGCCTCTTTCATCTCCCTCAACATTTGGAGGACCATTTTGATTACCTTATCCCCACCCGTACAATTATTTCTGATCTTTTTATCTTAATGGCAGCTGATTAGCAACCCTGTAAAATCTGTTATCATAACAATTCTTTGCTATAAAAAATAACACATAACAAAACTAGGTATTAAAAGGTGAGAGGACCTATATTTGAAAGTCTTCTTCAGCTTACTACTACAAAATATTTTTCACAAGTTTCTTATTTTGGTCACTTATAAAAGCAATAAACACAGAATTTATATAGCCTCAAGAATGGGTGAATACACTATTCCTTCAAATTCCATTCAATGTCAATATTTGGTTAAAAGACTTAAAACTCCCTACACCATCTCTAATGCAGGATCACAGCCTTGCTAATCAAAGAGTGGTCCACACAACAAGGCCTGAACATCAACATCTCCCAGTGTCTTGCTTGACATGCATAATCACTGGGTCTCCCTGGACCTGTGATCAAATTATACATCTGTAGTGGGATCTGTGTGGATTCAGAGGCACAATGATGCAGGTATAGATGGATTTCTCACCATTAACGGTTGACATTTGTGGCAGGATAATATATTGGGGATTCTTTCCTTCATATTGTAGCTGTTCAGCAACATCTTTTCAGATATCATCAGTAGTAACCTGGGGAAAATTCATTTCTGGTTGAGAACCACTGCCCCAGAGCTTGAGAACTATAAGGATCCTGAGAGAATGACACTCAAGACCTACAGAATACTTTGATATTAAATTACACAGATCACTAGGCAGAACCAAGCACTATTTCTACAATGTAGATTGGAGTTCTTAAGTGTACTTCTGCAGAGATAAGGTGATTATAAAAATTAAATCAAAGAATCCCTATGAGATGTGAAGCTCATAAGATCTAAATACATCTGTTATAATAAACAACCATTTTATAATAAGAGCCTAAACCACAGCTCTTAACTTGTATAAAGTAAAGATTCCCAATTATAACAGCAAATGTGTCTGAAAGTCAATCTGTATAGTGGTCAAGGCTCATTATCAGAAGAATCCACTTCTCTGCTTTATTGAAAAGAAAAATAGACCCGGTCAGGAGTTGCAGGGCTGGGTCCTCACCACAAGACAATGCTTTGAAGATAAAGAGACCTAATCTAGGCAGGTTCCAGACTTGAAGAAAACTGTAAGTCAGAGATGAGATAAGGTGCTAGAACATTCCACATCCCGAAGGGGGGCAAGGTCATGGAAAATCAGTAAAACGAAAAACAAACAAACAAAAAGAACTGTATTCACCTGATATCTAACCTAGTCTTTTGGGAATGAAGACTCATTATGAAAGCATTCTTTTCTGCCCAGAGGAATTTTCCACATGGGAATCATTTGCTTAGAGTTTGGAATCACAAGAGTGAAATGTTCCTAATGAGCAGATACAGAGAGCTGTAAATACCTCCTCATCTCCAGTCCATCAGCCTGTGCAGTCTTGGATAGAAAGGGCCATGCATTTTTTCTGTTTGTTCTGAGTCCGTATTCTGGCTTGGGGCCTTTTGTTTCACTCCTTCCTGCTGTCTCAGCTGAGGACAGAGATTTAGTCCCTGTCATCTGTCATCCAGGGAGGAATTCAGACTTCCCCAAAGACACCTTCCTGTCTGATACCCCAGCCAGGTGAGTCCAGCATCCCCGTGGACCTTGGGTAACAGGGGCAGAGAGAATGGAAGACAGGAAAATTGGCCCATCATCACCTGAGAGCCAATTCAACTTAGTCCAGATCAAATGATCACTGTGTTTATTTGTTTGCTTGATTAAGTAATTAATGTATTATTAGTACTAATATCAATTTCACAAAGTGACTCCCACTCACACTTTTAAGGTCTTTCATATTTTTTACTAATAAATTGCTATTATAGCAATGCTAGAAAAAATATGCTGAGGTTGTTACACTCAATGTGTGGTTTTTATCAGCTGTGATTTTGTCCCCTGGGGAATCATTGATCACTGTCTGGAGCCAGCTTTGCATACTGGAGAGGTGTGCATGAAGGTCAAAGATACTCTAAACATGCTATAATGCACAGAACACCCCTCACCCCAGGGCATTCTCTGACCAGAATGTCCAAGACACTGAGACAGAGAAACCCAGAGGTAAATAATATTAGTGTTGGATCACAGCTGCCTTCAGGTTCTGCCTTCAATCATCTAATGCTTTTCTGCCATGAAATTCAGAGTAAATCCTTGGCTACCAGTTTAAAATTTCCAACCACAAACAATGTAACAGCCCTGTAAGTGTTTTTCTTTTTTTTTTTTTTTCATCCAGGTTGCTGGTGATAGAGATATTTCTTGTTGTTTTCTTAATCTATCCCTCAGTATCAGCACACATTATATATTTGATGACCATTCTGATTGGCCTTTATTATGCACCCCCATATATTACTCTCCTTCACCTTTTTTTCCCCTTTTTTTGCAGTTACTAGGATTTCAGATGATTTCCTCAGATCATTTCTTCTGAGTTGACTTTTGGAACATATTTTCACCAAAACATTTTTATTGTTGTTGCTGTTGTATTTTATTTTTTTTATGTTATATTAGTCACTATACAGTACATCATTAGTTTTTGATGTAGTGTTTCATGATACATTGTTTGCATACAACACCCAGTACTCCACACAATCCATGCCCTCCTTAATAGCCATTACCAGGCTTATCCAGCTCCCCACAGCCCTCCCTTCTAAAACCCTCATTTGTTTTCCAGTGTCCATAGTCTCTTGTGGTTCACCTTCCACTCTGATTTCTCCCCCTTCATTTTTCCCTTCCCTCTCCTAATGTCCTCCATGCTATCCCTTATATTCCACAAATAAGTGAAACCATGAGACAATTGACTTACTCTGCTTGACTTATTTCACTTAGCAAAATCTTCTCCAGCCCATCCATGTTGATATAAAAGTTGGGTATTCATCCTTTTGGATGACTGAGTAATATTCCATTGTGTATATGGACCACATCTTCTTTATTCATTCATCTGTTGAAGGGCATCTTGGCTCTTTCTACAGTATGGCTATTGTGTAAACTGCTACTATGAACATAAGGGTGCATATGGTCTTTCTTTTCACTACATCTGTATCTTTGGGGTAAATACACAGTAGTGCAATTACTGGGTCATAGGATAGCTCTACTTTTAATTTCTTGAGGAAACTGCATACTGATTTTCAAACTGGATGCACCACCTTGCATTCTCATCAACAGTGTAAGAGGGTTCCCCTTTCTCCAAATCCTCTCCAACATTTATTGCTTCTTGCCCCGATTTTTGCCATTCTAACTCACCCAAACATTTTAAATCTTATTTAAATTTGCTTATCTTCTTGCTTTGGGGTTTCTTACTTTATTTAAGTGATGCTTCCCACCTGTAAATTTCATACATAGTTTTCCTGATATGCTACCATATTGTACGGTTACACTTACACTGGGTTTATAAACTTCCCAAATTTGGTGAAATGTCTGATGGAAGGGATCAATTTCATATTCCTCAAGGTAGATGTCCCTCTATGCAAGCTTTTATTTATGAATTCAACCTTTTCCAGCAAAACTGAAATACAACTTTGCCATAGGGTAAATATCCGTATACACTGAGATCTAATTCTTGACTGATTTAACAAATAAAAACTGAGCATCTGACTTGGGCCAGAACACTCTAGGAACATTAAATTTTGTATTATTTCATGTCTAGGCCTTGCCCAATTTAATTATTAATCACTAATTATTGCTATTTGCTGCCATCACTGATTTTTGTTATTTATTTATTTATCTATTTTAGTTCATTTTGATTTTTCATAGAATTTGGCTTATAGCAGTTGTTTTAAAACTATTCATTCCAACATGATTTTGTGATCCCTTTATTCTTTTCATTTTAACTTTTCATATCCTTACATCGTTTTATTTTAAACATATATTTCACCAAGATAACTTGGTGGAAAAAAGAAAATGAACCAAGAAGCTTAAGTCCTGTCTCTTTTGGATGTTTCATTACAGTGAGGACAGAGTACAATGAAATAAATGTGCGTAATCATATGGCATCATCATATGAAGCAAGTTATTCAGTAAAAGGGATATACTGTAATAGTGTGGGCTGGATTACAGAGCATAGTCTGGGGACACCTTCGCATGTGGTATGAAATCCAGAATGAGGATTAGAGTGTGCCCATTGGGTTTGTCAAAAAGAGATTAATACCCAAAGCCCAAAAATATCAATGCAAAGATATCACATAGGAGAATGGAGAAAGGGGAAATCTCATCCTCTATCATACCACATAGAAATGAATTAGTCAAATAATGGTACAGGAGGGACAGAAAAAATAAGTCTTCTATGCTTGATACAAAAACGTCCACTTTTTATTGTGTTGTGAATACTTCCTTTTGTCAAGTTTTGGTTTATCCATTTGCTCATTTGTCTTGGATATATAATAGGAATAGATAGATAGATAGATAGATAGATAGATAGATAGATATAGATATGTTAATATCTACATACATTTATATTTTATCAATGTGTGAATACATTAAAAATACATCACTAAGTGTCTTTGGAACAAGTTTGCTCTGTTCACTTGTTAGTGCTGGACATTGGGAGATGTAATCAGGGGGTAGGAAGCTTCCAGAATCAAGGGGGCTTTTTCTTCCTCAGAGTCTCTCAGGGACCACCTGAGCTTATTAAATCATTCTTCTCCCTCATTCATTTCACCCCCCCATCTCACTCTCTGTCTTCTGTTTATTCACTAGATTTTTTATGTTTGTGTAAATCACAGCAGAAAATGGCTATCCCAATATGGAGCCTCCAGTTTATTTCTCCATGGAAGACTTAAGAATTTGCATTTCTGGACTCTGCAGGGGAAAGATTAATGACCTGTCCTTCTTGGGTTGGATCCATTGGTGGGGACTGAAAAAAGGGAATAACACAATCCAAGAGTCATGGTGTCCTGGATGTGTGTGACCTACCGAGTGTGAGCAGTCCCCACAACAGGGCCCCAGGACTCATAAATCCCAAGGTGACACAACACAGGGCCCATAACTCGATCAAGAGAGATCACTAAGAAGGGGGTGTGTTTCAGTTTGGGGATGCCTTTGCAACATGATGAATACAACGTGAGAGGCAGTGTGGACAAAGAAGTCCCTGTGACTAGAGGTTTCAGAGGTAGCAGAGAGGCCACTTTCTTCCTTAGCATGTCTGATGCCGTCTGTTCTCAGTCTCTCTCCAGTTCATTCCCCTTGCAGCACTAGCTTGGCTTCATTGATATGAGCATTGGAAGCAAGTACCTTCTTTGGGACCTTTGTACTGGCCATTCCCTCTTCTGGGCACACACTTCCACACATAACCCTGCATCAATCTTTCTCTTGAGTTCTGTGTTCCAGTGTCACCTTGTTTGCAGAATTAGCCTAAATACTCACAAAAAATACAATGTCCAATTGTCTGTCTGCTTTATCCCTGTTTTCCTTTTCTTTCTAGCACCCCTCATCATCTGCAAAGTTATGTAAGTCTCTTATATGCTTATACATTCTTTCTACATCACTGTAGGGACTTTTGTTCTTTAGCACCCTATGCACATTGCTTAGGTAATGCCTGAAACATGGTCATCAGTCAATTTATATTCCTAAAATACTTTAAGAATTTCCTAGTAACCCTATGAAATATATGAGTTCTTAGGGAAGAAACTGATTGAGAAACAACTATATCAGACATGACACAGGGGTTACCTTAAAGGGGGCCATATCCATGCAAAAAAAATTAAAATAAATTCCTGGACTGCCAAGCATAAAAAGTAACATTTCAAATATGTGAGTAATACAGTTTGTGTAAAAGTCTGTCATGTTGTTTCCTTCTTTCCCAAAAGTCACCTCCACCACATGGAACAAGGAAATGATACAAAAATTCCAGAATTACTTCTTCTGGGATTATCAGAGGACCAAGAACTGCAACCCCTCATATTTGGGCTTTTCATCTCCATGTACCTGATCACTGTGTTTGGAAACCTGGTCATCATCCTCGCTGTCAGCATAGACCCCAAACTCTACACACCCATGTACTTCTTCCTGGTCAACTTGTCCTTTGTGGACATCTGTTTCACCTCTACAACTGTTCCCAAGATGCTGTGGAACATCCAGACTCAGAGCAAAGTCATAACCTATGCAGGCTGTGTTACTCAGATGTACTTCTTAATAATCTTTTCAGTGTTGGACATCTACCTCCTTGCTGTGATGGCCTATGACCGCTTTGTAGCCATCTGTCACCCCCTGCACTACACAGTCATCATGAACCCCCGGCTCTGTGGACTGCTTGTTCTGGGGTCCTGGATCATAAGTGTCTTGCATTCCTTCTTACAAATATCAATGGTGTTGCAGCTGTCCTTCTGTACAGAGGTGAAAATCCCCCACTTTTTCTGTGAACTCAATCAGATGATCCAACTTGCTTGTTCTGACACCTTCATTAATAACATGGTGATGTATTTTGCAGCTGTCCTGCTGGTTGGTGTTCCCCTTGCTGGAATCCTTTACTCTTACTCTAAGATTGTTTCCTCCATACTTGGGATCTCATCAGCCCAGGGGAAGTATAAAGCATTTTCCACCTGTGCATCTCACCTCTCAGTTGTCTCCTTATTTTTTTGTACGAGCCTAGGAGTGTACCTTAGCTCTGCTGCCACCCAGAGCTCCCACTCAAGTGCAGTAGCCTCAGTGATGTACACGGTGGTCACACCCATGCTGAACCCCTTCATCTACAGCCTTAGGAACAAAGATATAACAAGGGCTCTGAAAAGAATGGGCACTAAGGAGGGCACTTGATGTAATGAGCCCTGGGTGTTATATGCAACTAATGAACCACAAGTTCTACCCCTGAAACACATAATATACTGTATGTTAAATAACTTGAAATTAAATTTAAAAAACACACAACTATCATTGGGGTTCCAGCGATGTGAGGACCAACCATTCTGGGGCTGAAGAAGCATCCATGCTTGCAGGGTTCAAGGCCTCAGAGCCAAGAACTGCTATTCCTTGAACAGGCTGTGGGAGTAGAATCTGCTCCTTCTACATGTTGTTAAGGAAATCACTTTGTATTCCCCTTTGTCTGTATCTTATATGGCACAAGTTCTATTCTTAAAACTAATCTCATTTCAAATGACTTACACCATGTAATATAGATTTTCCCCAAATTTCCCAAGAATAATCATATTTTCTTTCATATGGAAGAAAATATACTTGTCCACTAAGCCCTTCACATAACTTTATTGTTGATGAAAATACAAAATTACAGTTTTCCCTTTGACTTTGAGATCTTTTCCATCACAACTTCATGTCTCTTTCTGATAATGTGGACTCTAACATGGCTCCCTTTAAGTCTCAGGCTCCTGATAGGAGTGTACAGACTAGGAAAGCCCAGGTACTCCCTTGCACCCATGTGCTTGTGGACATTCCCACAGATGCTTCCCTGACCAGAGCTTCTGCTGTGGCTGCACCTGCCCCTGGGTTCTCATTTTGATTTCAAGACATGGCTCAGCATCACCCAAAGACAACTCTAACAAAACCAGATTTATCCCTTATAAATCCTGAAGGACACATGGAATCCCAGAGGTCATTGGACAAGGTCTCAGAGGTGAAGAGATGCGTTGAGAGGGAGACACAGCACTGTCATTGAGGGATCTGCCTTTATTGGGGTCCATGACCAGAGTGGCTAGAGGTTTATGGGTTCACTCATTATTGGAGAATTTTATATGATTATAATTCAGCTGCTCAAGAGGAAAAGCAGGGTCACTCATGTGTCAGTATAGACATTACCTAGGGTTTTTTGAAGACGTACTGCATGGCTGGAGCAGTCAGAGTTCTTCTCTGGTAATTGTGTCCCACACCTGATAATAAGTTTAGTCACCTTTTTTTTTTTTCTTTGAAATGATTGCCTCATCATCATTAGCCATCAGGGAAATTCAAATCAAAATGAAATTAAGATGCCAACTTACACCAGTTAGAATGGCAAAAATTAACAAGACAAGAAACAACAAGTGTTGAAGAGGATGTGGAGAAAGGGGATCCCTCTTACACTGTTTATATAAATGCAAGTTAGTACAGCCACTTTGAAAAACAGTGTGGAGATTCCTCAAAAAAATAAAAAAATATAGCTACCCTATAACCCTACAATTGCTCTACTGGCTATTTACCCCAAAGATACAGATGTAGTTGAAAAGAAGGGTCATATGTACCCCAATGTTTATAGCAGTAATTGCCACAATCGCCACAGTATGGAAAGAGAAAAGATGTCCTTCAACAGATGAATGGATAAAGAAGATATGGTTCATATATAAAATGGAATATTACACAGCTATGAAAAAGGATAAATACCCAACTTTTATGTCAACATGGACAGGACCAGAGGAAATTATGCTGAGTGACATAAGTCAAGCAGAGAGAATAAATTGTCATACGGTTTCACTTACTTGTGGAGAATAAGGAATAACATGGAGGACATTAAGAGAAGGAAAGGAAAAGTGAATTGGGGGAAATCAAAAGGGGAGATGAACCATGAGAGACTAAACTCTGAGAAAAAAAACCTGAGGGTTTTGGAAGGGGGGGTATTGGGGGGATGGGTAAGCCTGATGGTAGGTGTTAAGGAGGACACGTATTGCATGGAGCACTGGGTGTGGTACATAAACAATAAATCTTGGAACACTAGGAAAATAAAATAATTTTTTTTAAAAGAAATGGATGTCTCAAAAATCCAAAGCTTAATGTCAGGCACTTACTCTACAAACATGCCCCAGTGTTTCTTAATAAGTCTCCTGTTTTTAGTCTGTGATTCAGCCAATTTCCAGAGAGCCTACCATAGACCCTGGCAAGCACTGATTAGCAAACATATCTCTCCAGTGGGGTTTACCTTGAAAGGAAAATTTGATATAAAAAAAGCTTGAAATCAGGTAAGGTGATGCACCCAGTTTTATTTTCGTTTTTCAACACTTCTTTAGCAATTCAGGGTCTCTTTTGATTCCATACAGATTTTTGAATTATTTGCTCCAGCTCTTTGAAAAATACCGGTGGAATTTTGATCGGAATGGCATTAAAAGTATAGATTGCTCTAGGCAGGATAGACATTTTAACAATGTTTATTCTTCCGATCCAAGAGCATGGAATGGTCTTCCATCTTTTTGTGTCTTCTTCAATTTCTTTCATGAGTGTTCTGTAGTTCCTCGAGTACAGATCCTTTACCTGTTTGGTTAGGTTTCTTCCCAGGTATCTTAAGGTTCTTGGTGCTATAGTAAATGGAATCAATTCTCTAATTTCCCTTTCTGTATTTCCATTGTTAGTGGATAAGAAAGCCACTGATTTCTGCACATTGACTTTGTATCCTGCCACGTTGCTGAATTGCTGTATGAGTTCCAGTAGTTTGGGGTGGAGTCTTTTGGGTTTTCCATAAAAAGAATCATGTCATCTGTGAAGAGAGAGAGTTTGACTTCTTCATTGCCAATTTGGATACCTTTTATTTCTCTTTGTTGTCTGATTGCTGTTGCTAGGACTTCTAATACTATGTGGAACAAAAGTGGTGAGAGTAGGCATCCTTGTCGTGTTTCTGATCTCGACGGGAAGGCTGCAAGCTTTTTCCCATTGAGGATGATATTTGCTGTGAGTCTTTCATAGATAGATTTTATAAAGTTCAGGAACATTTGCTCTATTCCTATAATTTGAAGCGTTTTAATCAGGAATGGGTCCTGGATTTTGTCAAATGTGTTTTCTGGATCAATTGAGAGGACCATGTGGTTCTTCTCTCTTCTTTTATTGATTTGTTCTATCACATTGATTCATTTGCGAATGTTGAACCATCCTTGTAGCCCAGGCATAAAAACAGACACATAGACCAGAGGAACAGAATACAGAGCCCAGATATGGACGCTCAACTCTATGGTCAATTAATCCTCGACAAAACAGACAAAAATATACAATGGAAAAAAGACAGTGTCTTCAATAAATGGTGCTGAGAAAACTGGACAGCTATATGTAGAAGAATGAAACTCGACCTTTCTCTTACACTGTACACAAAGATAAATTCAAAATGGATAAAAGACCTCAATGTGAGACAGGAATCCATTAGAATCCTAGAGGAGAACATAGGCAGTAATTTCTTCGATATCAGCCACAGCAACTTCTTTCAAGATATGTCTCCAAAGGCAAAGGAAACAAAAGTGAAGAAGAAATTTTGGGACTTCATCAAGACCAAAAGCTTCTGCACAGCAAAAAAAAAAGTCAAAAAAAAAAAAAAAAAAAAAAAACAACGAGGCAACCCACGGAATAGGAGAAGATATTTGCAAATGACAGCACAGACAAAAGGTTGATATCCAGGATCTATAAAGATCTCCTCAAACTCAACACACACAAAATGGACAATCATATAAAAAATGGGCAGAAGATATGAACAGACACTTCTCCAGTGAAGACATACAAATAGCTATCAGAAATATGAAAAAATGTTCCTCATCACTAGCCATCAGGGAGATTCAAATTAAAACCATATTGAGATATTACTTTACACCAGTTAGAATGGCCAAAATTAGCAAGGCAGAAAACAACATGTGTTGGAGAGGATGTGGAGAAAGGGGAACCCTCTTCCACTGTTGGTGGGAATGCAAGTTGGTGCAGCCACTTTGGAAAACAGTGTGGAGATTCCTTAAGAAATTAAAAATAGAGCTTCCCTATGACCCTGCAATTGCACTACTGGGTATTTACCTCAAAGATACAGATGTAGTGAAAAGAAGGGCCATCTGTACCCCAATGTTTATAGCAGCAATGGCCACAGTCGCCAAACTGTGTAAAGAACCAAGATGCCCTTCAACGGACGAATGGATAAGGAAGATGTGGTCCATATACACTATGGAGTATTATGCCTCCATCAGAAGGGACGAATACCCAACTTTTGTAGCCACATGGACGGGACTGGAAGAGATTATGCTTAGTGAAATAGTCAAGCAGAGAGAATCAATTATCATATGGTTTCACTTATTTGTGAAGCATAACAAATAGCATGGAGGACAAGGGGAGATAGAGAGGAGAAGGGAGTTGGAGGAAATTGGAAGGGGAGGTGAACCATGAGAGACTATGGACTCTGAAAATCAACCTGAAGTTTTTGAAGGAGCAGGGGATGGGAGGTTGGGGGATCCAGATAATGGGTATTGGAGAGGGCACGGATTGCATGGAGCACTGGGTGTGGTGCAAAAATAATGAATACTGTTATGCTGAAAAGAAATTAAAAAAAAAAAGATGGTTTGTTCTTAGTGTCAGGATGACCATAAATATGATGAAGCAAAATTTCAAAACACCCCTTTTTTACTACACAAAATGTTTCTTTTTTCTTTTTCTTTCTTTCTTTCTTTTACATCAAAGTTTATGTTGTGCATCTGCTTATTAGAGCAAGAAAAATTGGTGTCCACATTTGAAGGGATTTATTCATTGAGACAAAGGGTTTGTTAGTTTTATCATTGAATGTTTTATCATTGAATCATCTTCCTCTTTTTACTGAATATTTACAAAGTTACATGGTAATATGGCTCTTTCATTCATGAAATAATTCCGTTCCTAATATTTGTCACAAATGCTAAGAGATGGTGAAAGAACATTATCAGCATCATCCATTTTGTGCCTCCTTCCTACTCATAAATCTTTCCACATGCATGATCAGAAGATGATTCACTGGAAAGTTGGACGCCCTGCCGATTGTGTGGTTCAGAGTCACCAATACCATGTCCTTCAGACTGTCCCAGTGACCCAAAAAGGAGCCCGCATATAGTCACTTGTTCATAATGTCACCAGAAATAAACTTGAATAACAATGATCATGACTGCTCTCCTTAATATCAGATCATAAGCCGCAAATAGAATGCAGCACATGTTCTAACTGCCTTAGGTCTGTTCATTTGGATTATTGTGTCAGTCAGCTCTTGCTGTATAACAGACTCTCCTTGTCAAATGGGATATCATACTGAAGTGGGGTGGCTGAACACAACAGTCAAGAAAGAATTCTTAAGACATTTTATCATGCAGAAATGTGATTTTATTATAGTATGTGGGCAAGTTATATGGGCATAAAGAGGTGGATCAGGATTCTGAAAAGTGACTGATTTTTTATTTTGGAGTTTGTAGAAGGAGGGTTAGAGGTAATATAAGTTTCTATGGAATTTATGCTGAACATGAGGTTTACAGAACCCTGCAGTTTGGATTATTGCCAAGATATGGTTGCTTTTAGTCTATAATAAAACATCAATATGAAGGCAGACATGATTCCTGGAGGAGTGTCACGTTCTCCATGTCTCAGGGATTCATCAGGGGCTGCAGGATGTAAGGAAATTGACTTTTGCCTACATTTTCTTGCCTTTGTTTTCCTCATAACTAATACATTTACAATCAAATGGCATTATATTCTGGATCTCTGGTGAGCTCCTCATGGGTCTGGAGTCAGGTGTGAAATCTATGTTGCATTTCTAAGGTTCATAAGTGATGTTATATGAAGCTATAGTGCTCTTCTTTTTCAGCCAATTTATGGCCTTATTGCCACATTTCTATATGTAACATACCCTTCTATTACAAATTAAATGAACTCTTGTGGATTGTTTTACTTTCTGCCCACTGTTCCTACATCCATACAACTCTTGCTTTTCTTCCCTGTTAGAAGAGCTCTCTCCCAGACCTTCAATGTAGAGTCAGCTACCTATGCTCTAGATCCTACCATTAGCCATGCACCACAGATATCTCCCTACTTTATTAAGTCACAGGAGTATAATTACACACAATAAACTTCAGATTTAGAGTGCACAGTTTGGTGAATTAAAGGAGCTACATAAAAATGGAAAAAATGAAGTGATTAGCACAAGTTTCCATTTGTGTATAATTTAAGACAGTTCCATAAACCTTACCTGTATTGTTAGGTAATTGTTACTTCTCCAAAGAAGACATACAAATGGCTAACAGACACATGAAAAGATGTTCATTATCATTATTCATCAAGGAAATTTAAATCAAAACCACATTGAGATACCACTTTACACCAGTTAGAATGGCCAAAATTAACAAGACAGTAAACTACAAGTGTTGGAGAGAATGTGAAGAAAGGGGAAAACTACTACACTTTTGGTGGGAATGCAAATTGGTGCAGCCATGTTGGAAAACAGTGTGGAGATCCCTCAAGCTATCCTAAAGATCCTGCAATTGTGCTACTGGGTATTTGCCCCAAAGATACAGATGTAGTGATAAGAAAGGTCATCTGTACCCCAATGGTCATAGCAGTAATGGCCACAATTGCCAAACTGTAGAAAGAGAAGAGATGCCCTTCAACAAATGAATTGATAAAGACAGTATGGTCCATACATACAATGGAATATTACACAGCCACCAGAAAGGATGAATACCCAACTTTTGTATCAATGTGGATGGGACTAGAGGAGATTATGCTAAGTGAAATAAGTCAAGCAGAGAGAGTCAATTATCATATGGTTTCACTTACTTGTGGAGAATAAGAGATATGGAGGACATTAGGAGAAGGAAAGAAAAAGTGAATTGGGGGAGATAAACCATGAGAGGCTGTGGACTCTGGGAAACAAACCGAGGGTTTTGGAGGGGAGGGTTTGGGGTAAGGTTAGGTGAGCCTAGTGGTGGGTATTAAGGAGGAAACATTGCATGGGGCACTGGGTGTGGTGCCTAAACAATAAATCTTGAAACACTGAAAAAATAAGATTAAAATCTTTTAAAAAATAGAGAAAATTGAAAAAAAATTTCCAGACACCTGAGCCTCCTTCCTTATTTCTGAAACCAGTGTGGAATACCAAGCAAAACTTTATATGACTATTGTAAGAATAGAATGAAATACGTGGAAAATAATTTTTTACTCCAAAGAAAACATTCAAGTGGTTGTGGGAAAATGAATGGTTGAATCAATAAAAAAAAATGAAAAAAAATTCAAAAATAAAGACACAAGGGGCTCCTGCGTGGCTCAGTGGACTAAACTCCCTTCAGCTCGGGTTGTGATCTCAGAATCCTGGGATCAAGCCCTACTTCGGGCTCTCTGCTCAGCAGCCTGCTTCCCTCTCTCTCTCTGCCTGCCTCTCCGTCTCCTTGTGATCTTTCTCTGTCAAATAAATAAATAAATAAAATCTTAAAAAATATATAGACACAAAATTATAAATTACAATGGGTGACCTTAATTTTGATCATGAGTTCCTTTCCCATGTCACTGTCTCAAAGGCCTCATAGTCAGACCACACTCACATTTAAGCCAAAGGAATTTGCTCTACCATGTGATGGGGCAGAATATCTCCAAATAGATTTTTTTTTCTATTAGTGTAGGTTCTTATGGAAGGCACGTTTTGTAATAAGCACGGGATTAACTGCATATAATGAATCATGGAACATTATATCAAAAGTTAATGATGTACTATACAGTGGCTAACTGAACATAATTTTTAAAAAGGGAGAAAAGAAAAAAAAATGCATTTGCCCTTATCCAAGGGAAGTTGCTGAGTGAATTGAGAGACTTAAACTCAGTTTCCTTCAATAATGTTAATGACCATGTCCATAGCAGATTCTTCCTGCTTCTGTACAATATTCCCCACAGTAATTGCTTAAAACAAATACATACAGCACTCGGTGTGATGCAAAAATAATGAATACTGTTATGCTGAAAATAAATAAAAAATAAATTAAAAAAATAAGGTGATTCGACAAAAAAAAAAAAATACATGCTTTTACAGTTCTGGAGTCAGAAGCATGGAAGAAGTCTCATTGGACTAATAGCAAGATGTCTGCAGGTTTGAGCTCCTTCTGGAGGTTCAAAGGAGAATCTGTTTCCTTTCCAAGTCCAGTCTCTCTTGCTGGCTTCCTGTGTTTCTGGGCTCCTGACTCTTCCTCCACCTTCAGAGTCAGCAGGGCAACAGTTTCAAAGTCTCTCTGACACCAACTCTTTTGTCTCCCTCATCAACATTTGGAGGCTCATTGTGATTACCTTAGTCCCACCAGTACAATCATTTCTAATTTTTTTATCTTAATGGCAGTTGATTAGCAACCATGTACAATCTATACCTTAAACTTTCTTTGCTATAACAACACGTTAATCATACTAGGGATTAAAAATGTGGGAGGGCCCATATTTAGGAGGACCTTCTTTAGCTTGCTACTGAAAATTCCTTTTTATAAGTGTATTGTTTTATTTTTTTCATGTAGAATGATTTAATATTGTGAAGATGTCAAAAATGCCAAAATGATCTACAGATTAAGGCAGTTCCTATGAAAATGCCAATAGCCATTTTTACAGAAATATAAAAACTGACTTAAAAATTTATATACAAATTCATGTGAAATTATGAAGAGTTTTAAGTACCCATATCAATTTGAAACTCGCATTTCTGGATTTCAAAACTTAAAGCAGCAGGAATTAAACATGGTATTGGCATAAGGATAGACATATAGATCAATGGAATATAATTGAGAATTCAGAAATAAACCAGTACACTTATAGCCAATCAATTTTCAACAAAGATCCCATGACAATTCAATAAGAATTTCCATTATAAATAAAATGATTTTTATTCTTTTAATTATTTTATTTTTTCAGTGTTCCAATATTCGTTGTTTATGCACCACACTCAGTGCTCCATGCAATAGGTGCCCTCCTTAATACTCACTACCAGGTTTCCCCATCCCCCCACCTCCTTCAAAACCCTCAGTTTGTTTCTCAGATATGTTGTGGCTCAGGGTTTATATTAAATAAACAATTCTCACTGTTGAAAAGGAAAACAGCAATATTCTTAGATGGCAGGGCAGTGTCTGCACCACAAGTCAACATTTTGGAGATCCAAGGGATCTAACCCAGACAGATTTCTCAGGCCTAGACTTCAGGGAAAAGTTGAAGTCAGGGTTGGAATATGGTGTCAGGAGGTCTGAACTCTGGGTGCAGCACAGTTCCCAAGGAAAGAGTAATTAGATGTGGATTCCCTCGGTTATAACCTGGTCTTTTGGGAACACACAATCTCCAGGAAAACTTTTTTGTGTGTCCACACCAGTGCCCCACATGGAAATCATGTGCTTAGAGATTGGAGAAGAAGTAGACATGCCTCATGAACAAACAGAGGAAGCTCTAAATATCCCCCTGTGTGGCAGCCTTCTACCTATGCCACCTTGGGCTGCATAGGACCTGGTTGTTTCTTCTGGAGTTCTAAGCTTGGCTGGGAGATTGGCAGCAGCCTCTTTTCTGCCATCTTGTGTGGGGACAGAGTTTAGTCACCAACATCTCCATCCAAGAGGAATTACAACTGCCAACCAGAGACTCCTCCTTCAGAGTTCCCATTCAGGTGAGTCTAAGAGCCCACCAGATACTGCAGGAAATATTCAGAAGACAGTCCAAGCCAGGTCCACATACCTGAAGTCAGCTGACCTTCACAATCTTAACCCAGAACCTAGAAACCTATGTTCATTTGCTTGCCTGACAACCCTATTAATGGATTCATAGAGGTTGTTAAAAAAGAAATTAACGTTGAGCTCGGCAGCACATGGGTGATTGTTGACAATGAAGTCAGGGGGCAGGAGGCATAAAGTAGTTCCAGTAAAAATAGAACCCAACCAATTTTTTATTTAAAGAGAGTAGAAATACTACAGATGGAGGGATGTGCAGTGAAGTCAGGGCATTTCTATTTCATCTTTAAAATGAGGCATATTGGACTCTGTTTCTAAATTGATGAGAAAGACCTACACTGATTGCTTGCAGGTAGGACCTTGCAGTGGTAATTCATGAACCATACATTTTCACAGCATCCCCTTTTACTCTGGGTTATCATATGAAAACAAATATCTGACAAGTATAAACTACCGGAAGAAGCTTTGTTTTGCAATGATTTCATTACCCAGGGAGCAGAACATATTTGTGGATTAGTTATTCATTGGTTTTGTGTATTGTACATTGTCTCTACCAGGTCTTTGAATTTGTACAGTGGGGTCAGGGAATTTTATTCCCGTGTTTTATTGCCTTCTTTCAAACAAGGAATTGAAGGAGGGCTTTGTTTTTTGTTTTACCAGCTTTGTTGTTTGCAATGAGTTCTATTTTCTTATCTATAGATATAAATGTGGGGGGTTGTGTTTACTATCCATATGGACCCAAGTCTGTCACTCAGTAATATGCTGTTCTCTATGTTAGATTTTTTAATTTTATTATCCTACTGAAAAGTTGAGCTGTCACTAATATTCTTCACTTGCCCACCCTTGAGATAAACAAGATTAAAAAGTAAATGAGAGGAGAAGTTAGTTGGAAATTGGATGGGGAGATGAACCATGAGACACTGTGGACTCTGAGAAACAAACTGAGGGTTTTGGAGGGTTAGAGGGTGGTAAGTTGGATGATCCTGGTGGTGAGTATAATGGAAGGCATGTATTGCATGGAGAACTGGGTGTGGTTCATAAACAGTGAATTCTGGAACACTGCAAAGAAATTTCAAAAAATAAATAAAAAATTAAAAAATAATATTTTGTACATTGAGTGCTAATAAATCACCCCTATATATATTTTCCACTTATTTTTACACTTCTCTTATTTCCCATGCTTCCTTTTTGCTCTTTGTGATGAGATCTATTTCTGAAACTTGCATCTTTTTAGAAAAAAATTACTTAAATTCAATTTAATTAACATATATTGTATTATTAGTTTCATAGGTAGAATTTATTAACTCATCAGTTGCATACAACAAGCAACACTCATTACTTCAAGTGCCCTCCTTAATGTTGCTCACTCAGTTAACCCATCCCCCCACCTTCTTCCCCTCCAGGAACATTCAGTTTGTTCCCCAGAGTTAAGAGTTTCATGATTTTCTTCCCTCTCTGTTTTCATCTTATTTTATTTTTCCTTCCCTTCTGCTATATTCATCAGTATTGCTTTTTACATTCCACATATGAATGAAATCATATGGTATTTGTCTTTCTCTCACTAACTTATTTCACTGAGCATAATACCCTCTAGTTCCATCCACATCATTGCAAATTAGAAGACTTCATTCTATTTGATAGCTGAGTAATAGTCCGTTCTATATATACACCGTATCTTCTTTATCCATTCATTGGTCGATGGAATTCTGCACTCTTTCTTTATTCTGGTTATTGTGAACATTGCTGCTATAAACATTGGGGTGCAGGTGTCCCTTCAAATCTCTAAAAGTCGCATAATCTTTGACCATCTTCTCTTCTTTACATTTGACTGAATACTGCCTTTACCTTACATAAGCATATTTGAACATATATATCTTTATATAAGAAAAAAGTTATAACTTTGATACTACTTCCTCTCCAGTCATAAAGTTAATTCCATAATATTCTTTTATTTTTAAGTCTTCAGAAGTTTAATCTGGACAAGCGACCCATCTTGACAACACTCAATTATTATTTTATGTCTTTATATCACTTAGTTTTAGATTTTCATGCAGTTTTGTCTCATACAGTTGTTTTGAAGCCACTATATTTGACCTATTTTTTTTCCTCCTGAATATCTTTATTCTTAAATTCTTTGTGTTTTTTTTTTAAACTTTTGGTCCTATATGATGCACACATACACATATATACAACAAACAAATGGATGAGTAGTACCCTGTGTCATCATAAATGTTCTTTTAAGTTTTAGGGCAGTCTTTTTTCCCACCTGTGTCCATTCTTCCTTCTTATTCAATAATACCTCATGGACTCACCTCCAATCAACTAGGGAAATGCTGATTCTTTATTTCAGGGTCAGCATAACATTTCACAATGTGGCTATGCTATTCACACTTTGAAAGCTTTTTCTATTCTTTCTAACTACATTCAACAATTCTGCAAAAATATTTTAAGATTGTTATGTTAAAACTCTGTTTTTCTGCTGAAGGAAATAATGTTCCCCAGGGGAATACTGAGCAATTTGGAGTCATATGGGAGGTGACAGAAGAAGCCAGGGATTCTCTAACATCTCACAAAGCCTAGGACACATGATAACACAGAAAATGGTCTGGACCACAATGTCAATTGTGCCAAGATTGAAAATCACTGAACTAAAGAATATCTGTATTTTCATATTTATAGCTGTCTTTGGGGTTTTTTTCCCAGCATAGAAACAGTTCACTTTTCTGCCAGCAAAATTAGAGAATCTTCTTTTGCTACGTGTTGAAAAATTCCTAACCAAGTAGAATCCAAAATCTTTAAATTGTCTCACAGGCTGATGGATGTGCAAGAGATTTATTGTTGTTTTCTTATCATTTTTAAACTTGAGCAGATATTTATATATTTTATTACCAGGTTCATTTTTAGATGCTTATCATTATTATCTGCCCATAAACTCAGCCTATACTGCAGCCTGTGGCATGACTGCTCATTGACTTATTTTTGTTTTCATTTTACTTAAATTCAATTGACCAACATATAAGACATCATCAGTTTCAGATGTAGAATTTAATTATCAATCACTTGCATGTAACACTCAGTGCTCCTCACAGCACATACCCTCCCTAATGCCCCTCACCCAGTTACCCGATCCCACCACCGACCATCCCTCCAAAAACCCTCAAGTTGTTTCCTATAGTTAAGGGCCTCTCATGGTTTCTCTCTCTCTCTCTCTCTTTGATTTCTTCCCATTCAGTTTTCACTCCATTCCCCTATGATCCATTGCATTATTTCTTATCTTGCACATATAAGTGAGACATATGATAATTGTCTTTCTCTGAATGAATTATTTCAGTCAGCATAACATCCCCCCGAGTTCCATCCAAGTCAAGGTAAATGGTAAGACTTCATTCTTTTTGATGGCTGAATAATATACCATTGTATATAAATACATCTTCTTCATACATTCATCTGTCAATAGACATCTGGGCTCTTTCCATAGTTCAACTATTGTGAACATTGTTGCTATAAACATTGGTGTACAGTTGCTCCTTTGGATCACTACATCTGTATCTTTGGGGTAAATGCTTAGTAGTATAATTGTTGGGTAATAAGATAGCTCTATTTTTTAGTTTCTTGAGGAAACTCCATACTGTTTTCCAGAGTGGCTGTTCTAGTTTGCTTTCCTACCAACAGTGTAAGAGGGTTCCCCTTTCTCTTCATTCTTGCCAACATTTATTGTTTCCTGACTTGTTAATATGAGCCATTCTGAAAGGTGTAAGGTGGTACTTCATTTTGGTTTTGATTTGTACTTCCCTGATGCTGAGTGATGTTGAGAATTTTTTTAATGTGTCTGTTGGCCATATGGATGTCTTCTTTGGAACAATGCCTGTTAATGTCTTCTGCCCATTTCTTGGCTTGATATTTTTTTTTTTTTTTTGGTGTTGAGTTTCATAAGTTCTTTATAAATCTTGGATACAGGGTCACCTGGGTGGCTCAATGGGTTAATGTCTCTGCCTTTGGCTTAGGTCATGATACCAGCGTGGTGGGATTGAGCCCTGCATCAGGCTCTCTGCTCAGCAGGGAAACTGCTCCCCCCCCCCACCTGCCTCTCTGCCTACTTGTGATCTCCGTCTGTTAAATAAATAAATAAAATCTTTAAAAAAATAAATCTTGGATACTAGCCCTTTATCTGATAAGACAATTGCAGGTATCATCTCCTATTCCGTAGGTTGTCTTTTGGTTTTGGTGACTGTTTTCTTTGCTGTGCAAAAGCTATTTATCTTGATGAAGTCCCGGTAGTTCATTTTTGCTTTTGTTTTCCTTGTCTTTGGAGATATGTCTAGAAAGAAGTTGCCACAGAGGAGGTGAAGGAGGCTTCTGCCTGAGTTCTTCTCTAAGATTTTGATGGATTTTTTTTTTGGCATGTTCTGTTTAAGTTTATTCCTGAAATAAGAGCACCACTAAACAAAAGCAGTGTCTCAGACATTATTTTGTTCAAATTCCTTCCTGAAAAAAAATAGCTATAGACCATCTTTCGCCAATGAGCATCTAGTATCTGCTTAAGATAGTCACTGACTTATAGGGGTATACAATTTTTTTAAATTTCTTTTCAGTGTAATAGTATTCATTGTTTTTGCACCACACCCAGTGCTCCATGCAATCCATGCCCTCTTTAATACCCACCACCTGCTTCCCACAACCTCCCACCCCACACCCCTTCAAAACCCTCAGATTGTTTTTCAGAGTCCATAGTCTTTCATGGTTTACCTCCCCTTCCAATTTCCCTCAACTCCCTTCTCCTCTCTAACTCCCCTTGTCCTCCATGCTATTTGTTATGCTCCACAAATAAGTGAAACCATATAATAATTCACACTCTCTGCTTGATTTATTTCACTCAGCATAATCTCTTCCAGTCCCGTACATGTTACTACAAAAGTTGGGTATTCTTCCTTTCTTATGGAGGCATAATACTCCATAGTGTATATGCACCACATCTTCCTTATCCATTCGTCCATTGAAGGGCATCTTGATTCTCTCCACAGTTTGGCGACTGTGGCCATTGCTGCTATAAACATTGAGGTACAGATGGCACTTCTTTTCACTCCATCTGTATCTTTGGGGTAAATACCTAGTAGTGGTCTTGTTCTTTTATCCAAATTGATACCCTGTGTCTTTTGATTGGAGCATTTAGCTCATCTATATTCAGAGTAATTATTGAAAGATAAAAATTTTGGAATACTGTAAAGAAATGTAAAAATAAATAAAATTTTTAAAATTTAGAGATTAAAGAAAAGAAAGATATTCCATTGTATTACCCATAAAGTCACTGTTTCTGGAGATTGTCTTTGTCCCTATCTGGTCTTTGTTACTTTGGGTTTCTCTCTTTGCTTAAAGAATCCTCTTTAATATTTCTTCCAGGTCTGGTTTAGTGACCACAAATCCTCTAGTTTCTGTTTGTCCTGAAAGCTCTATATCTCTCATTCTTTTCTGAATAACAACCTTGCTGGATTAAGTATTATTGACTGCATATTTTCCCAGTTTAGCACATTGAATATATCATGCCAGTCCTTTCTGCCCTGCCAGATCTCTCTGTTAGATGAGCTGTTTTCAGCATTTTTTTTCCTTTGTCTCTGAAATTTGCAAGCTTCACTATTGTATGTCAAGGTGTTGATTTATTTTTCTTGATTTTGAGGAGGATTCTCTTTGCCTCCTGGACTTGAATGGCTGTTTCCTTCCCCAGATTAGGGAAATTCTCAGATATAATTTGCTCAAATATCCCTTCTGCCCCTCTCTCTCTCTCTTTCCTTTTCTGTGGGACCTCAGTTATTCTAATATTGTTTCACTTTATGGAATTGTTGATCTTTCAAATCCCCTCCTCGTGATCTAGTAGTTGTTTGTCTTTTTCTCAGTTTCTTTATTCTACACAATTTTATCTTCTGTATCACTGTTTCTTTCTTCTGCCTCATTTATGCTGGCAATAAGAGCCTCCATTTTCATTGCATCTCATTAATAACTTTTTTGAATTCGAACTAATTATATTTTAGTTCTTTTTTCTCCAGAAACATATTCCCTAGTATCCTCTATGGTTTTTTCAAGCCCACTAGTATCTTAATAACTGTCATCCTGAATTTTAGCTCTGACGTTTTATTAATATCCATATTTATTAAGTCTCATGCAGTTAGTACTGTCTCTTCTTCTTTTTTTCTGGGAATTTTTACTTCTGGTCATTTTATCCAGAAACAATAGATGAATGAGAGACAAAATACAGAAATACCAACCACAGCCCCAGCAACCCCAGTGAATGGATACAATTAATGGATACACTGAATACAATGAAGAATATATCTATTAAATGTAAATGTCAAATAAAAAATTAAAAGTCTTTTTAAAAATTGATAAAATAAGAAATGATTTAAAATGGAAAAAATGAAAAAAAGAGGAAATTTTAAACTGAAAGACTAAAGAACCATAAGGAAAAACCTCAAATTCTACACAGTATTTTCCCTAGCACTGGGGAAATGTTCAGTTCTGTGTGATCTGTAGAATCGGTATAAGCTTGATGTTCCTGCTGGTCTTCTGGGGGAGATGTTGCACTGATTCTCAGATGTCTTTGCCCAGTCCAGTTGTAATACCTTTGCCAAGAGGCCAGACTCAGTGTAAAATGGCTCCAGGTTGCTCTATATGGCATTTTTTCTTTTTTTCTTTTTTTTTTCTTACCTGAAGGATTTCCCACATGGTTTTAGAGGATGAAAATAAAAATGGTAGCACCCCACTCTCCTGCCCCAGGACTAAAAGGTTTCAATTCCTACTCTTCAGTGTGCCCTCAGAGAAAAGCAGTCAATCATTTTTGTCTCCCTGGTTTCCATCCACACTCTGTCTTCACCCAGACTGTGATCTGCATTTCTATCTCAGTCATGCAACCCCATTTCAAGTCTCAAAACCTTGCAGACTCCCATAGTGTGCACCTGTGTCACTCCTCCTGGGGGAAGGAGAAGGAACTCACCCCAGCTCTGCTGCTTACTGGGCCCCTTCTCAGACAGTGGTTGCCCAATTCTACTGTGCTTCCTGGTTTATGGCAACACTGAGCTGAAAGCCCATTCCTGGGCTTGCTGACTGTAGCTGGCTTCCCCACTTCAATGCTTGGGAACTCTGTCTCACTCAGTCACCCCCACTCTTTCTGGAAGCCTATAGATTCTGAGACCACATTGTCCCACTTGAGATTCTACCCTGCTTCACCACTTAAGCACCTTCCAGGCAAGGATATCCCTCTAGGAGCAGACTTCTAAAAGTTCCAATTTTGCACTCCACTGCTATATCACTTTCCAGTAGCCAGCTTATGAAGGCTCCCTTTCCCCACAGTTTACCTTCAAATGCATCTCTTCATTTCTCCATACCTCCTGTCTTGCAAAAAGTGGTCACTTTTCTATTTGTAGAATTAGAGAAATTCTTTTCTTGTATCTCAGATTGAGTTCACAGGTGTTCAATATGATTTAATAGATACCTAGCTGAATTCAAGGGACTAGATGAAACAAGGGTCCCCTAATGTTCTGGCATCTTCCCTAGAACTAACCCTTCATTGACATTTGGTTGGATATACTTTCCATTAAAAGTTTTAAATTTTATATTGTTAAATATGTCTATCTTCTAATTAATTAATCAGAAGATTAATTAATGTAATTAATTGTAATTGATTACAGAATTAATTACAATTAATTACATTAATTGCAACAAAAATGGTTTTGTTAATCTATAACTTGTATCTATAGTATTTTACACCTTCACCTGAATGAGCATTTCCCATTTACATAGAGGTCTGTAAGCCCTCTGAATTATTTAAGATATGAGAAATTAAGAACAAATTTATTTTCTTCCAGATGCATCACATGTGTGCCATCTTGTATGGAACAACCTTTACCAAATAAATTGAAATAAAACCTTGACATATATGAAATGTCCATAGTGATCTGAAACCTAATTCCTTATTCAATGAACAAATATGAACAAAGCATCTGCTCAGGTCAGAGAGTTCTAGGGAATTTCTATGCTATATTCTTACACCAAGGTCTTTTCTAAGTAAATTGCTGACCCATGTTGATATTTTTCAGTTACTACTATTGCACATCTTATCTTAGTTCATTTTAATGTTCCATTCAGTTTTGTCTAACACTGTTTCATGAAACCACTCTACATAACTGTCTTCGGTGTCACTGCCGGTGCTTTTAGGTCAGAACTTCTCATTTTCTCAAATTTATTTCCATATGTGTGCATACTCCACATCCCATTTTGAAAACTTATACTAAGCATTGTCTATCAAGGCCCTGCTCCTTTTGTTCTCGCAAAATGATAGTGAAGTTATAGTATAATGGCATAAGTGCGTGTCATATGAAACCCTCGGGCATGAATCTTATGAAGACCTTCATTTAGAAACAGGACAGATTATCATGACATGTGCTGAACTTGCTAGAGTGAGGTCTGAATTGGCCTTAGGTGTTGTGCAAAGACCAGAAAAGGATCAGAGTGTGTCCAGAAAAGGATCAGAGTGTGTGATTGTCAAAAAAAGATCAGAATGCAAAGCCAAGGAAAAACCAAGAAAGTATGTCACATAAGGAAAGGAGAGGGACTTTCCCCACCCCCTCATAGATCCCAACCCAATCAGTCAAACAAACATGTGACAGGTGCAGAGAAACAAGTCTCCACACAGTTCATCCTACTGTGACCAACCATGCTGTACTTGGCCTGTTTCCTCTGCTGAAGTGCTTGTTTCTCCCCTTAGCACACTCTTCTCTAGGTTCATTCGTTCTGTAAGCTTAATGACACCATGAAGATACCACTACCTTTGTCTTTGGGATGGATTTAATTTTGTCCTTCTATTATTTTGAGGGGCATCAGGGAAATAACGAGAGTTAGAATGTTGTCAGAACAAAGGGTGGTTTCTTCCTCTTGGTCTCTAAGGTTTCAGGGACCACCTGAACCATTTGATCTTTTTGTCATTTCTGTTTGATTTCCCTCTTTAGATCCTCTCTCTCTCTCTCTCTCTCTCTCTCCCTTTATCTGCTTTTTGAGAGGTTCTTTGTGTTTCCTTAAAAATACAGGACAGAAAATGAGCATGCCAGTCTGATTTGTCAATTTTATTTATCCATGTGAAACTTAATAACTGGAATGTTGGGTAGCATTTTCATTGTTTAGAGGAATGATAATTGATCTGGCCAGCCTAAGTTACAGCCATTCCAACTTCATCATTGGGGTTAGGAGTGAGGAGTCATAGTAAGAACACAGACCAGGGGACAATGAATTGGGGTGTGTTTGTTTGTGTGTGTGTGCACGCACGCACACACACACACATGAGTATGCATCTTGTGGAGTGAGAAGAGACCACAGAGCTCAGGTTCACAATTTAACATATTCCAAGGTGACTCATAATAGAGAGGTCAGAATTCAATGATCAGATGGTATGTGGGAGGGATTGCATTTCAATTTACAGGACACCTCTGCAAGTAGATTATAAAATACAAGAAGTATGCACTTTGGACTGTTGACTCCTTTTTCTTGGAGTTTAACTACAGTGAAGTCACCTATCTCTGAAATTGCCTGACACCATCTCTTACCACTCTCCTGCTCATTCCCCTTCCCACACTTACTTCCTTTTTTGAACTCGAGTAGCTCAAGGTAATATAATCCCCAGGGCCTCTACAGAGGCCATTCCTTCTGCCAGCACACACTTCCCCAGACTTGTCCAAGGATCCTGCTCTCACTAACTTAGGGTCTTTCTTCAAATGTCACCTAATTTACTGGTCTTAACTGAACACCAATTACAAAATAACACTCATATCCTCTCTTTCTTTGATACTTACTCTTGTTCTCTTTATAGCAATGATAGCCTCTCATATATTATTAATATTTTTATTTTTTTCTGTTCCTTCTCCATCACTGGATTATACTGGCTTTTGATTTTAAGGATCATATACTCATTGATCACACATCACAAGGAACATGTTTGACACTCAATACAAACTCCTTGAATGCATGAAAGATAATTTTTTGAGAGAGAGAGTGTGTGTGTGAATGGAGGGAGAACAGAGAGCAAGGGAGAGAGAGAACATCAAGAAGACTCCATACCAAAAGCAGAGTCTGATGAAGGGCTCCATCTCAAAATACTGAGATCATGACTTCGGCTGAAACCAAGAGTCAGATCTTTAACCAACTCAGCCACCCAGGTTTCCCAAAAGATATTCTCAATAGAACGGTAGAAAGCATGACCTCTGTGGAGAATGGAGAAAAGGAGAAAAAAAAAAAAAAAAGCCTAATCAGAGATAGAATGGGAGGGAATCTCTTCAAGGAAGACAATCCCTAAACAAGATACTGAAATTAACTTCTTGACTGCAAAATATAAAATGTAGCATTTTAAGCATGTGAGGAATGCTATTCATGTGAAAATTAATGACATCTTTTCCTTTTTCCTGAAAAGTCAGTGCAACCACATGCAACCAAACAATGATACAACGATGTCAGAATTCCTTCTTCTTGGATTTTCAGAGGGACCAGAGCTGCAAACACTCATATTTGGGCTTTTCCTCTCCATGTACCTGATCACTGTGTTTGGGAATCTGCTCATCATCCTGGTTATTGCCTCTGACTCCCACCTTCACACCCCCATGTACTTCTTCCTTATAAACTTGTCCTTTGCAGACATCTGTTTCACCTCCACCACCGTCCCAAAGATGCTGTGGAACATCCAGACTCAGAGCCAAGTCATAACCTATGCAAGCTGCATCACCCAGATGTACTTTTTCATAATCTTTTCAGGGTTGGACATCTATCTTCTGGCAGTGATGGCCTATGACAGGTTTGTGGCCATCTGCCAACCCTTGCACTACACAGTCATCATGAATCCTCAGCTCTGTGCATTGCTGGTTCTGGCATCCTGGATCATGAGTGTCTTGCATTCCCTCTTACAAACTTCAATGGTGTTGCGGCTGTCCTTCTGTACTGAGCTGGAAATCCCCCACTTTTTCTGTGAACTCAATCAGATGATCCAACTTGCTTGTTCTGACACTTTTCTCAATAATGTGGTAATGTATTTTGCAGCTATGCTTCTGGGTGGTGCTCCTTTGGCTGGGGTCCTTTACTCTTATTCTAAGATAGTTTCCTGTATACATAGAATCTCATCAGCTGAGGGGAAGTACAAAGCATTTTCCACCTGTGCATCTCACCTCTCAGTTGTTTCCTTATTTTATTGTACAGGCCTAGGAGTGTACCTTAGCTCTGCTGTTACACAGAGCTCCCATGCAAGTGCAGTGGCTTCAGTGATGTACACGGTGGTCACACCCATGCTGAACCCTTTCATCTATAGCCTGAGGAACAGAGACATAAAACGAGTTCTGATGAGATTCTCTGGGATGACAGCTATCAAAGGGCCAGTTGTCCTGGGACTGAAGAATTTCCCTTAATTACAGGTTTCAAAGCCTTAGAGTTGGAAGTTATGATTTTTTAAAGCATATTCTGGAAGTAGAACTTGCTTCTTTCAGTTATTTCTTAGAATTTTAATTTTTTTCAATTTCTAAGTATAATTTAGTTATGCATTTTAGTAAACAGTTACCATTCTCTGATATCCAACTGTTTTCACTTTATTTTCTTCCTTTATTTCTTAATTTATTCCCCAAATTTGGGTTTTTAAATTTAATTTAGGGTTTTGTTTTGTTCATTTGTTTGTTTGTTTTTTGTTTGTTTTTAGTTCAATTAGCCAACATATAGTACATCATTAGTTTTTGGTGTAGTGTTCAATGATTCATTACTTGAATATACCACCCAGTGCTTATCACATCATGTGCCCTCCTTAATACCCATCCCCCAGTTATCCCATCCCCTTACCTTCCTCCCTTTCTGCAAACTTAAGTTTGTTTCCTGGAGTTGAAAGTCATTCAAAGTGTCTCCCACTCTGATTTCTTCCCATTCAGTTCTCCCTCCTTCCCCTATGATCCTCTGCCATTCCTTATATTCCACATATGAGTAAAACCACATGATAATTGTCTTTCTCTTACTGAATATTTCACTTAGCATAATACCCTTTAGTTCCATACACAAGATATACATGGCAGGTATTCTCTTTTCTGATGGCTGAGTAATATGACATTGTATATATGACCTACATATTTATACATTCATCTATTGAAGGACAACTTGGTCCCTCCCACAGTCTGGCTATTGTAGATATTGCTTCTATGAACATTGGGTTTCAGGTGCCCCATCTTTTCACTGCATCTATGTCTTTTTGGCAAATACCCAGTAGTGCAATTACTGGGTTGTGAGGTAACTCTATTTTCAACTTCTTGAGGAACCTCCACATTGTTTCCCAGAGTAGTTGTACCAGCTTGCATTCCCACCAACAGTGGAAGAGAGTTCCCCTTCTCCACATTCTCACTGACATTTATTTACTGCTCTGTTAATTTTAGCCATTCTAACTGTCATAAGATGGAATCTCATTGTGCTTTTGATTTGTATTTCCCTGATGAGAAGTGATGTGAAGCATTTCCTCATGAGTCTGTTGGCCATTGTATGCCTTATTTAGAGAAGTGTCTATTTATGTCTTCTAACCATCTCTAAATCAGAACCCCTAGAAATTTTATTTTATTGAAATTTAATTAACTAACAAAGAGTGTATCATTAATGAGCTAGAGTTCAGTTATTCATCAGTTGCATGTAACACACAGTGCTCATTGCATCATAGGACCTCCTTAATGCCCATCACCCAGTTACCCCATCCCCCCACCCACATCCCCTCCAGCAACTCTCAGTTTGTTTCCTACAGTTAAGAGTCTCAATGGTTTCTCTTTCTCTCTCTCTGATTTCATCTTATATTATTTTCCTTCCCTTTCCCTATGATGTTCTGTTTTGTTTCTTATATTCTTAAATTCTACATGTGAATGAAATCATATGATACTTGTCATTCTCTGGTTGACTTATTTTACTTAGCAAAATACTCTACAGTTTCATCCAAATCACTGCAAATATATAAAATATATAAATATATATATATATATATTTATAAATATATGTGCAAATATATAATATATATATTTATAAATATAAAGATATTTTTTATATATATATATAATATCTTTATCCATATCCATAGACATTTGAGCTCTTTCCAAAGTTTAGCTATTATGGACATTGCTGCTATAAACAATGGGGTGTTGCTGTCCCATCAAATCATTATGTTTGTATCCTTTGGGAGAATGCCAAGAAGTGCAACCTTTGATATGAAAAAATTAGAAATACCCATTTATCTCATGGAACTACTTGAATTTCCTAAGATTCATTTCTTCCTAAAGGCAAAAATCACTGCACAAATATGTTTTTAGTTTTACTAAAAGAATAGTCACGTGTTAGGGGCGCCTGGGTGGCTCATTGGGTTAAAGAATAGTCACGTGTTAACCACCATGATGGAAAAAATTCCATTTGGCCACTAGGCCATTTATTTACTGTTGTTGTGTTGTTACGTTACATTACGTTACATTACATTATGTTATATTACATTATGTTACATTACATTATGGCATGTTGTTATAAATCTGAGACCACAGTTTTTCAATTTGGGTCTGTCATTTTTGTATATCCCTACATTCACTGCTCTTCCTCATAAGCATAATAATGTGTTTTATAACAATTCATGGGTTTTATTCTCCTAGCTAGATTCCTGCTCTCTGCTCAGTCTGTAAGTCTCATTGTTTACAGTAGTCACTGACAGACCTGATTATCAAACACATATTTACCAGTGGCGTCTACATGGAAAGAGATATTTGAATAAATGGAATGTCTTATTTAAAGATTTGTTTGTTTGTTTGTTTGTTTAAGAGAGAAAGAACAGATCAAAAGGAGCAGAGGGAGAGGGAGAAAATCTCAAGCAGACTCAACACTGAGCTTGGAGTCCCATGCAGCTCTTGACCTCACCACCACAAGGTCATGACCTGAGATGAAACCAAAAGTCATGATCTTAAGGGAAAGGCTCTGAGCTTTTCCCCATTGAGAATATTTGCTGTGGGTTTTTCATAGATGGATTTTATGAAATTGAAGAATATTTCCTCTATTCCAATACTCTAAAAAGTTTTAATCATGAAGGGATGCTGTATTTTGTCAAATTATTTCTCTGCATCAGTTGAGAGGACAATATAGTTCTACACTCTTTTGCTACTAATTTGTTCTATCACATTGATTGATTTGCAACTGTTAAACCAAGCTTGCATCACACGGGTAAATCCCACCTTGCAGTGGTGGATAATCATTTTAATGTTCAATCTTATTAGCTAGGATCTTGTTGAGAATCTTGGCATTCATATTCATCAAAGATATTGGTCTGAAATTCTCCTTTTTGAAAAGGTCTTTGTCTGGTTTGGGGATCAGGAACACGACAAGGATCCCCACTCTTGCCACTATTATTCTACATAGTACTACAGGTCCTAGAAACAGAAATTAGACAACAAAAAGAAATAAAAGTTATTCAAATAGGCAAAGAAGAAGCAAAACTCTCTCCCTTCACAGATGACATGATACTTCATATAGAAAACCCAAATGATTGCACCGCTAAACTACTAGAACTCATACAGTAATTGAGTAATGTGGCAGGATACAAAGTCAATGTACAAAAAATCCGTTGCTTTCTTATACACTAACAATAAAAATACAGAAAGGAAAATTAGAGAATCAGTTTTATTTACTATTTACTATAGCACTAAGAATGATAAGATACCTTGGAATAAACCAAGCCAAAGATATAAAGGATCTATACCCTAGGAACTACAGAACACTCATGAAAGAAATTGAAGAAGACACAAAAATATTCCATGCTCATGGATCAGAGGAATAAACACTGTCAAAATTTATATTAGACCAGAGCAATTTATACTTTCAAAATATCTATACTGATCAAAATAAAATCAGCCTTTATTCTAAGTGCTGGAAGAAACAATCCTAAAATTTCTATGGAACCAGAAAATACCCCAAATACCAAAGGAAAAGTTGAAAAAGGAAACAAAGCTGGGACATCACATTGCCTGACTTTAAGCTATATTACAAAGCTGTGATCACCAAGACAGCATGGTACTAGGACAAAACAGACACATAGATGAATGGAAAATAATAGAGAGCCATATATGGACCCTCAATTCTATGGTAAACTAATCTTCAACAAAACAGGAAAAAAATATTCAATGGAAAAAGACAGTCTCTTCAATAAATGGTGCTGGGAAAATTGGACTCCTATATGTAGAAGAATAAAATTTGAACTTCTCTTACACCATACACAAAGATAAACTCGAAATTCATGAAAAACCTCAATGAAGGACAGGAATTCATCAAAATCCTAGAGGAGAACATAGGCAGTAACCTCTTTGACATTGGCTACAGCAAATTATTTCAGGACACGTCTCCAAAGGCAAAGGAAACAAAAGTGAATATGAACTTTTGGGACTTCATCAAGAACAAAATCTTCTGCACAACAAAGGAGACAGTCAACAAACAAAGAAGCAACCCACAGAATGGGAGACAATATTTTCAAATGACACTACAGATAAGGGCTAATATCCAAGATCGAGAAAGAACTTCTCAAACTCAACACCCAAATAACAGATAATCATGTTTTTAAAAATGGGCAGAAGACATGAACAGACAGTTCTCCAAAGAAGACATACAAATGGCTAACAGACACCTGAAAAAAATATTCATCATCATTAGCCATCAGGGATATACAAATCAAAACCACATTGAGATACCACCTTACACTAGTAAGAATAGCAAAAATTAACAAGGCAAAAACCAATGAATGTTGAAGAAGTTGTGGAGAAATGGGAACAATCTTGCACCATTGATGGGAATGCAAATTGGTGCAGCCACTTTGGAAAACAGCCACTTTGGAAAATGGGAACCTCAAAGAGTTTAAAAAAAAAAAAAAAGCTACTTTATGATCCTGCATTGCACTACTGGGTATTTACCCCAAAGATACACATGTAGTGAAAAGAAGGAACTCATGCACCACAATGCTTATAGCAGCAAAGTGCACAATAGCCAAACTGGGAAGAGCAAGGATGCCCTTCAACAGAGAAATGGATAAAGAATATTTAGGAAATTAGAGAATTAATTCCATTTACTATAGCATGAAGAACCATAAGATACCTGGGAATAAACCTAACCAAAGAGGTAAAGGATCTGTACTCAAGGAACTACAGAACACTCATGAAAGAAATTGAAGAAGATACAAAAAGATGGAACCATTCCATACTCTTGGATCAGAAGAATAAACATTGTTAAAATGTCTATACTGCCTAGAGAAATCTATACTTTAATGCCATTCCGACCAAAATCCCACCAGTATTCTTCAAAGAGCTGGAGCAAATAATCCAAAAATTTGTATGGAATCAGAAGAGACCCCGAATCACTAAGGAAATGTAGAAAAAAAACGAAAATAAAACTGGTGGCATCACGTTACCTGACTTCAAGCTTTACTACAAAGCTGTGATCACCAAGACAGCATGGTACTGGCATAAAAACAGACACATAGACCAGTGGAACAGATTAGAGAGTCCAGATATGGACCCTCAACTATATGGTCAATTAATCTTCAAAAAAAAAAAAACGGGAAAAAATACAATGGAAAAGAGACAGTATCTTCAACAAATGGTGCGGGGAAACCTGGGCAGGTATATGTAGGAGAATGAAACTCAACCATTCTCTTACACCGTACACCAAGATAAACTCAAAATGGATAAAAGACCTCAATGTGAGACAGGAATCAATCAGAATCCTAGAGGAGAACATAGGCAGTAATCTCTTCGATATCAGCCACAGCAACTTCTTTCAAGATATGTCTCCAAAGACAAAGGAAACAAAAGTGAAAATAAACTTTTGGGACTTCATCAAAATCAAAAGCTTCTGCACAGAATAAGAAACAGTCAAGAAAACAAAGAGGCAACCCATTGAATGGGAGAAGATATTTTCAAATGACAGTACAGACAAAAAGTTGATATCCAGGATCTATAAAGAACTCCTCAAACTCAACACACACAAAACAGACAATCATATCAAAACATGGGCAGAAGATATGAACAGACACTTCTCCAAAGAAGACATACAAATGGCTATCAGACGCATGTAAAAATGTTCATCAACACTAGCCATCAAGGAGATTCAAATTAAAACCACATTGAGATATCTCCTTACACCAGTTAGAATGTCCAAAATTAGCAAGACAGGAAACAACATGTGTTGGAGGTGATGTGGAGAAAGGGGAACCCTCTTACACTGTGGGGGTTAATGCAAGTTGGTGCAGCCTCTTTGAAGAACAGTGTGGAGATTCCTCAAGAAATTAAAAACAGAACTTCCCTGTGACCCTGCGATTGCACTCCTGGGTATTTACCCCAAAGATACAGATGTCGTGAAAAGAAGGGCCATCTCTACCCTCAATGTTTATAGCAGCAATGGCCATGGTCGCCAAACTGTGGAAAGAACCAAGATGCCCTTCAAGAGACAAATGGATAAGGAAAATGTGGTCCATATACACTATGGAGTATTATGCCTCCATCAGAAAGGATGAATACCCAACTTTTTTAGCAAATATGGACGGGACTGGAAGAGATTATGCTGAGTGAAATAAGTCAAATAGAGAGAGTCAATTATCATATGGTTTCACTTATTTGTGGAGCATAACAAATAGCATGGAGGACATTGGGAGTTGGGGAAAATTGGAAGAGGAGGTGAATCATGAGAGACTATGGACTCTGAAAACAATCTGAGAGGTTTGAAGGGGGGGTGGAAGGATGGGGTACCAGTTGGTGGGTATTATAGAGGGCACAAGTTGCATGGAGCACCGGGTGTGGTGAAAAAATAATGAATACTGAATATTGATGCTGAAAATCAATAAATTAATTTTAAAAAAAGATTTGGTCCATATATACAACGGAATTTTATGCCTCCATCAGAAAGGATGAATACCTTTTTTTTTTTTTTT
>NC_081558.1:10746813-10755472 GCF_022355385.1 Mustela nigripes | reverse complement strand
GTTTATCAATTTTATTAATTCTTTCAAAGAACCAGCTCCTAGTTTCTATGTCCCTGTTTTTAAGACTGTAGATAAAAGGGTTCAGCATGGGCGTGACCACTGTGTACATCACTGAGGCTATGGCACTTGCCCTGAAGTTTTGTGTAGCAGCAGAACTAAGATACACCCCAAGGTCTGTGCAGTAGAACAAAGTGACAACTGAGAGGTGAGAACCACACGTGGAAAATGCTTTACATTTGCCTTTAGCTGATGAAATTCTCAAAATGCAAGATACAATCTTAGATTAAGAGAAGAGGATTACAGTAAGTGGAACAACACCAACAAGTCCAGTAGCAAAATACATCACTACATCATTGAGAAAGGTGTCAGAAGAAGCAAGTTGAACCAACTGATTAAGCTCACAGAAAAAGTGAGGGATTTCTAAATTATTACAAAAAGAGAGTCGCAAAACCATTAAGCTCTGTGACAATGACTGCAGGGCAGTCATGATCTAGGATGACATAAGCAGGAACCCACAGACCCGGGGGTTCATGATAACCATGTAGTAGAGAGGATGACAGATGGCCACAAACCGGTCATAGGCCATCACAGTCAGGAGGAAGTTATCCAGATCTCCAAAAAGCATAAAGAAGTATACTTGGATGATGCATTCTGCATAGGTAATGACTTTTCTCTGTGTCTGGATGTTCAGCAGCATCTTGGGGATGGTGGTGGAGGTGAAACAGATGTCAGCAAAGGACAGGTTAGAGATGAAGAAATACATAGGTGTGTGGAGGTGGGTGTCAGTGATAATGACCAGAAGGATGAGCAAGTTTTCAATAAAAGTGACCAGGTACATGGACAGAAACAGTCCAAAGAGGAGGGGCTGTAATAATACCTCTTCTGAGAGCTCCAGAAGGATAAATTCTGAAACACGTGTTTGATTTTCTGGTTCCATGTAGCTGATGAAACTGACGGAAAAGAGACAAAGCAATTGAAATTTATCCAGTTACTCTGGTAAAAGGCTGAAGGTCCTAATGGGGAAAGCAAGGGTAAAGGTTAATAGAATAAGTTTTGGGGAGTATAACCAGTCTATAAATTACTATGAATGATTTGAGGATCTGAGACTCTATTTTTGATTAAGGTTTACTTTCTTTACTTAACCTAGAACCTTCCTGCTTATACAGATCAAGTAAGAATTTAGTTGTTTTTCTACCTGTTTCTCTTCTATCAACAGCATGATCAAATAACCACACCACACATCAGAGCAAGTCAGACTATTCCTGTGGAGGTTTTCACCCTGCTGTCCACCACAGCAACCACCCCCACTTTCCTTTTGGTGGTTGATATTGCCACTTGGTCCTTGCCATCCTCATATCCAAGTGTTCACACTTCATTGGGGTTTCCAAATTTGATGGCTGAGTTTCCACTGTAATATCTAGCCTGAGGAGAAGATCACAGAGCTCTTCAAGGATATTGAGACTGCCCTCAATAAGTATTTATCAGTCTTGGTGAAATGTGTGTCTTCTGGACTCTTCCAGTGTGGATGAGCTGGTCAAATACATTATAACCTTCCAGTCTTCCTAAGCCTCTAAATCCATTACTTTAAATTAAACCACAGCAGGTCTGTCGTTTCCAACTCACTCACTGTGGCCTACATTTAGTCCATGTTTCAACAAAATAAACTAAATTCCCAAGCTGCAACATTAAATGCAGAATATCTGCTTAGTGAGCCCATATCAAAAATTCATCCTGTTCCAATTTTATGTTCTTTCTCTCATTATCCCACACTCTTGAAACATCCATTCCCAAACATATTTTCTGGATTTTTGTCTGTATAAATTAGAAAAATCAAGTAGTTCTTTTGGAGTGTAGCACACCTCCTTATGGGTCAGTCTGCACTTTACCCTTAGGGGTCTGTTGGTACCTCAATCTAGTTATGTAACTAGAAACATAAAGGAGTGGTTGGATGAGATTTGAGGAGACAACATTGTCTTGGGCAGCAACTGCTTTGTGGGGAGCCATGAGTTTCCCTAGGTAAGGTAGGAAAAACATTCAGAATGGAGTGGAAAGGTGACACCACTGGGGCTGTGGATGACCTTGCTACTGAGGATGGGGAAGTCAAACCCACTGGGGTGGGGAGGCAGCTTCCATTGGCAAAGAAGACGTATCAAACTTAGGGGTTCAATTCTTCAGCTTCATCAAGATCTTCCCACTTGTCCTCATTCCAACACGCAGGAACTCATTCCTTCCCAGGTAGTGCTTCAATTTAACTGTGGACCTCCTACTTGGCTACTCAACCAACCTGCATTATAATGCAGACAGTCACAGGATGAAAGGTATTCAGCAACCCTAGCCTTACAGATACAGGAAATAAATGTCCCCTTCAGGGCACACATAAAACTTTTCAGATCATTTATGAGGTATTTGAACTAAGAATTCAATTGTGCTAATATTCTTCTTTCCCCCACTTTGTTCAGTGACATTAGGAACAAGCCATCAATCAGTATATTTATTAGTTTGCAACAGTGTTTGGAAGTATCAGATACACACCCATCCAGATCCTCCCTTTTAATCATTGTTTTAGTTGGAATATCCAATGGTAATATTTTGCAGATCACTGTTGCTTTCTTCCTTACTGGAAATAAAAGTTAAGAGTCTCTTTAAATATATTCATATTTTAAAACTAATTCCAGAAACTCCAGAACCAATTCAAAGAACTTACATTGGCAAAAAATGAATGAACGAATGAATGAATAAATACATAGAAAAATCTGTGCCAAAAATATTTCAATCATTTATATAGATATTCCATACTCAAGGAAGCAGAAACTAATTTAGCTATAATGAATTGTGGGCTACACATGGTAACTCCCTTATAAAGAGTACAATGTGGAAAGGAGGAAAAAAAATGTTTTTTCTCCATTGTGTATGGAGAAACCTATACACAGTAGTTTATTTGTATGTTCAATACCAGTGTAAAGTCACAATGATAGTTTGTATCTTTGATATAAAGTGATAAAAATGACATACTCTGTGTGTTTCCCCCCTGCCAAAAAAAAAAAAAAAGATCCATAACCCTAGTGTAATCATGAGTTAACCATCAGACAAACTTCAAATGATAGAATACTTTTCAAAATATCTGATGAATAATTCTCTAAACAATCAAGTTCTTTAAAACAATAAAAGGCTGAAAATCTTTCCTAACAAATAGATGCCCACGGAGAAATGATGGCTAAATGTAATGCATTGTGGATGACCAATGTTAAGAATGGGGAAACTGGTGCAGGTTTATGGAAACTACCTTAATTTTTTTAAATTTATTTTCAGCATAACAGTATTCATTATTTTTGCACCACACCCAGTGCTCCATGCACTCCGTGCCCTCTCTATTACCCACCACCTGGTTCCCCCAACCTCCCACCCTCCCGCTCCCTCAAAACCCTCAGATTGTTTTTCAGAGTCCATAGTCTTTCATGGTTCACCTGCCCTTCGAATTTCCCTCAGCTCCCTTCTCCTCTCCATCTCCCCTGTGCTCCATGCTATTTGTTATGCTCCACAAATAAGTGAGACCATATGATAATTGACTCTTTCTGCTTGACTTATTTCACTCAGCATAATCTCTTCCAGTCCCGTCCATGTTGTTACAAGGGTCACAGCCCAGGACCTCCTGTGAAAGAGCAGCTGGACCAGGAAATGTATCTATCAATAATCACTCTCAATGTGAATGGCCTAAATGTGCCCATAAAATGACACAGGGTTGCAGAGTGGATAAAATGACAGGTCCCATCCATATGTTGTCTACAAGAGACCCACTTTGAACCTAAAGATACACCCAGACTGAAAATGAAGGGATGGAGAAGCATCTTCCATGCCAATGGGCCTCAAAAGAATGCCGGGGTAGCAATTCCCATATCAGACAAATTAGATATTAAACTAAAGACTATAGTCAGAGATACAGAAGAACACTACATCCAACAAGGATGGTGGACTTGGGACTATCCACCAAGATGATCTAACAATTGTAAATATCTATGTACCCAATATGGGAGCAGCCAATTACATAAGAAAACTGTTAATCAAGATAAAGAGTCATATTGATATAATTACATTAATAGTAGAAGATCTTAACGTGACTCTCTCAGAAATAGACAGATCATTGAAGCAAAAAATCAATAAAGAAACAAGAGCATTGAATGACACACTGGACCAGATGAACCTCATAAATATATACAGAACATTCCACCCTAAAACAACAGAATACTCATTCTTCTCAAGTGCACATGGAACCTTCTCCAGAACAGACCACATACTGGGTCACAAATCAGGACTAAACCGATACCAAAAGACTGAGATTAGTCCCTCCATATTCTCAGATCACAATGCTTTGAAACTGGAGCTTGATCACAAGGAAAAGTTCCAAAGGAACTCAAACACCAGGAAGCTAAAGACCACTCTGCTTAAGAATGCTTGTAGCAACCAGGAGATCAAAGAAGAACTGAAACAATTCATGGAAACCAATGAGAATGAAGAAACTTCAGTCCAAATCCTATGGGATACAGCAAAGGCCATCCAAGCCTCCCAAAAAAAAAAAAAAAAAAAAAAAAAAAGAAGGAAAAGAAAAATCCAGAATACTGCAGCTGTCTCTACATTTTAAATAACTGGAGAATCAACAACAAATCAAACCAACTCCACACATAAGAAGGGAAATCATCAAGATTAGAACTGAGATCAATGAGGTAGAAACCAGAGATACAGTAGAATGTACTAATGAAACTGGAAGCTGCTTTTTTGAAAGAATCAATAAGATCGATAAACCATTGGCCACACTAATCCAAAAGAAAAGAGAGAAAGCCCAAATTCATAAAATTATGAATGAAAAGGGAAAGATCGCAACTAACAAAGAAGTCCATAAATCATCAGAAGTTATTATCAACAGTTATATGCCAATAAGCTAAGCAACCTAGATGAAATGGATGCATATCTGGAAAATGATAAACTCCCAAAATTGAACCAGGAAGAAATTGACAACCTGAATAGATCGATTGAAATTGAAGCAGTGATCAAAAACTGCTTCAAAATACAAGACCCCTGGACCTGACGGATTTCCTGGGGAATTCTACCAAACTTTCAAAGAAGAAATAACACCTATTCTCCTGAAGCTGTTTCAAAAAATTGAAGAAGCAGGAAAATTTCCAGACTCTTTCTATAAAGCCAGCTTTACCCTGATCCCCAAACCAGGCAAAGATCCTACCAGAAAGGAGAATTTCAGACCAATTATCACTGATTAATACGGATGATATGATTCCCAACAAGATCCTAGCAAACAGGATCCAACAGCACATCAAAAAGATTATCCATCAGGACCAGGTGAAATTCGTCCCTGAGCTACAAGGATGGTTCAACATTCACAAATCAACCATTGTGATAGAACAAATCAATATGAGAAGAGAGAAGAACCACATAGTCCTCTCAATCGATGCAGAAAAAGCATTTGATAAAATCCAGCATCCATTCCTGATTAAAATGCTTCAAAGTATAGGGATAGAGAGAACATTCCTGAACTTAATAAAATCTATCTATGAAAGACCCACAGCAAATATCATCCTCAATAGGAAAGAGCTTGCAGCCTTCCTGTTGAGATCAGGAACACGACAAGGATGCCCACTCTCACCACTCTTGTTCAATATGGTATTAGAAGTCCTAGCAACAGCAATCAGACAACAAAGAGAAATAAAAGGTATCCAAATTGGTAATGAAGAATTCAAACTCTCTCTCTTCATAGATGACATGATTCTTTATATGGAAAACCCCAAAGACTCCACCCCCAAACTACTAGAACTCATACAGCAATTCAGTAACGTGGCAGGATACAAAGTCAATGTACAGAAATCAGTAGTTTTCTTATACACTAACAATGAAAATACAGAAAGAGGAATTAGAGAATCGATTCCATTTACTATAGCACCAAGAACCATAGGATACCTGGGAATAAACCTAACCAAAGAGGTAAAGAAACTGTGCTCAAGTAACTGCAGAGTACTCATAAAAGAAATTGAAGAAGACACAAGAAGATGGAAGACCATTCCATGCTCTTGGATTGGAAGAATACCTGTAAAATCTTTGCTACTGCCTTATAAACCTAAAGCTGCTTTTAAAAATGAGGTTAGTAAACTCTATTAAAATAAAATTATTTTTTTGCGTTGAGTTCGGTAAGTTCTTTATAGATTTTTGGATACTAAATCTTTATCAGATATGTCATTAAAAATGTCATTTCCCATTCGAAGGACTGCCTTTTAGTTTCATTGATTGATTACCTCCTTGTGCAGAAGCTTTTTATCTTAAAGACGTCCCAATAGTTCATTTTTGCTTTTGTTTCCCTTGCCTCTTGAGACATGTCTAATAAGTTGCTACAGCTGAGGTAGAAGTGACACCTAATGATAGAGAACAAACTGAGTGTTGCTGGAGGAAGAGTGTGTGGGAGTGGGTTGATGAATGATGGATATTAAAGAGGGTACTGGTGATAAGCACTGGCTGTCATATGTAACTGGTGAATCATTGAATTCTATTCCAGAAACCAATATTGCATTTTATGGTAACTAACAAAATTTAAATTAAATTAATAAAAATTTTAAAAATAAATAAAATTTAAAAAGAACAAAATGTAATATATTTATACAGAGAAAAATAATTTAAAAAATAAATAAGATTATTGGTGAAATGCAAAAGACTTATAAACAGTGATCTTTGAGCTGACTCCAGACTCCATTGCATGTTTATTGCATCTCACATTGTTCATACACAAAACCCGACCACATAGTTACTGAAAGAATTAAACAAAATGAACAAAACAAAATTCTCACCTGTGTCTAGTATTAAAAAGCTTGGATGACTGTTTTTTCAAACCTCAAACATTCATCTCCCACTTCCCACCTTCATGCCACTGTCCTTATTCCCACCCCTCATTATCTATGGCTTTGGCTTTTACAGCAGTGATAATGTGTTTCTCCCATTGACCCAGATGACCTTTCTACAAGGTGAGTTTAGTCATGGACATCACCTGATATAAACTCTGCACTGATGTTGCACTGATTTCAGGAGGATGTATCAATTCTGTAGTCAGAATGTAAGACTTTCTACTATTTGGGGGCTCTTTCCTGGCCAGGCCCAAATTTCATTTTTCGTCCCTAACTTCACATTGTTGGCGGGTATTTAGAACTATTCTTCATTACCTAACACAATGTACACTTTTTTTTTTTTTAATTTAAATTCAACGAGCCAAGGTATAGTACATCATTGGTTTTTTATATAATGTTCAATGATTCATCCATTCAGTATAACACCTAGTGCTCATCATATACAATTTCTTTAATCTCTGTATTTACTGCTATTCCTCCTAGAGTACTTTCTCACTTACCCCACCTGGAATAGCTCTGTGCCTACTTCAAAGCTCTGTCCATTTATAATCTGGACTGTGAAGACTTCACTAATCTCCCCAGAAAAAGTCTACTATTTTATGACCCACTTTACCAGAATTGGAACACCATATCAGATATTCCATTTACTTATTTCTATGTTTCTTTCCCCCTTTTAAACCAGAAGCACCTTGAGAGAAGGAACAATATCTTATTAATTTCTTTATTCCCAGAATATGTTAGTGCTTACCATGCAGTAATTTCTCAATAAATGTTTGTGAAAAGGACAAATGGTTAAGTGATATTAAAAGGAGATATAGTAAAACAACAGAATGAGCCAGGGAGACAGGGAGGCCCTATGATTGACAGCCAAGACCAGAGGAAACAGATGGGAACAGAGATATTTCAGTGCATCCACCATTGATCTCCAAAATTTGGGACCTTTAATTTGCCAGGATTTTGCATTACCAAACTTTTCTTGTTATGCTTTTGCATAACATTAAGTTACTGCCAATAGAAAGAGATTTATGCATCATTATCATACTCCCCAGTACCTGTAAAGATGCTGTGGTTCACCCAGATACTATCACAGAAAAGGCTGAGCTCACTCATGAAGTTCCTTCCCTGTGTGATTAATGAATTTGCCGCCAGAAATGTTAGGGAGACAGAACCACTCATGAGGCTTCTAGAAGGTAAAATTGTGTTTTCTCATCATCTGAAATTAATAGAATAGACTTGAGAATTTTTATTGAAAGGATTTAAGAGTTTCTGTCGCTGTAGGAGCTGAATTCCCATAAGCCTCATTGGTGAATTACTCTTTTGTCACTCTATTCTTTGAGAGATTTAGTTCCCTGGAGCCAAAAGAGAAAAACAGAGTGCAAATAAGTGCTAGATTTAGTCCCAAGAGATGTCTTTGGAGTTCCTATCTCTTTGGACTCTTTTATCTCTGGAGGAGGTTACCACTTTTTAGGTATGGCTGCTATAAAACTCACAATACCTGCTGTATCCCTGATTCAGAAAGGACATTGTATGTCCACCAGAATATCTTCTTTCTCACATCTATTTTCTCTGGTGTTGTCCTCACCATGAATTTAAACAAATTCTCCTTTGAACTCCAGGCTGACAACCAAGCTAAAAGAACAGAGACATCAGATACAGCACATGAAAAAGAATGCAGTTTTCGTCAGGAAGGGATGCTGTACTTTGTCAAATGCTTTTTCAGCATCTATTGAGAGTATCATATGGTTCTTGTTCTTACTTTTATT
>NC_081558.1:10734426-10743813 GCF_022355385.1 Mustela nigripes | reverse complement strand
TCTCCGCCGGTCCTACCTTTCAGAAAGTGGTTGTTTTTCTGTTTCCAGAATTGCTGTTTTTCTTCTCTTCGATCTGCCGATGGATTTTCAGGTGTTTGCAATCTTTAGATAAGCTATCTAGCTGATCTCCGGCTAGCTGAAGCAGTCTCAGCTTGCTACTTCTCCGCCATCTTGACTCCTCCATGTGATCTCTTTCTGAGATGGATTGAAAGAAACCCCTGGAAACTGCTATATAACCTCTGATGTGATAAATGGATTTTCTCCCAAAGCAGATGCTCTAAGGGATAGCTACTTTTACCTGAGGGAGGAAGCATCCCATATATTCCTCTGGCTCTTCTGAACATTGTAAGTATCCAATTTCCTATATTACTGATCTACTGCTAGAAATACATCCAATATCAAAAATCTTTTAAAGAAATACGTACACCTGGGGGGGACAAGATGGCGGGGGAGTAGGAGGAGGCGCCTTTTCAGCTGGTACCCGAAAGTGAGCTGATTACTTACCAAAGAACTCCGATCACCCATGAAATCAGCCTGAGATCAGAATTATACACGTCTGGAACTCTACAGGGACAGAAGATGCCAGTGGGCAGGTAAAGCAGAGTGGGAAGGTGGACTGATATCCGAAGACAAACAAAAGGGGGAGGGAGCCACCAGAGGCGACCAGTTGGAAAGTAATACCCCAATACAAGCGAGAGTGCCCTGTGTCGGAACCAGCATTAACTTGGAGACTGGTTGAAAGCACTCCAAATGAGGAAAAGGATCGCGGGGGGAAATTGTGGGAATTGGGGCGGCTAGGGACAGGGGCTTAAGACGGCGGTCCCAGGACAGCCTCCCCTGGCGCTGAGGCAGAGAGAGTGCAGTGGAGAAACCAGGTCTTGGTCCCTAGGGCACCAGCACGCCAGAGAATGCGTGGGTTCTAGCTCCTGTGAGGGGATGGGAGCCACGCCAGTCCGCAGAACGCACAAGCCCTACCACAAAGCTTGAGATATTTGCGCATGTCTCTCATGCTCCTCTGAGTTACAAAGGCCCGCCCTGTGCTCTTTGACCCGCGCCATTGTTTCAAAGCCTAAGCCCCGTGCCCCAAACTCTCCCTGACAGAGGTGTGCAAAAGCCCAGCCTGGTGCTTACTGACCAGCGCCCCATTCTCAGTGCCCGAGTCATGCTCCTGACCCATAGCCGCCTGTGAAAGAGGTGCACTCAAGCCAAGCACTCCCAGCCTGGGCCAGCGGCAAAATCTCAGTGTGTGATGGCTGCTTGGAACCTCTCTGGCGGTCGGGAGCTCCCAGACAGCTGCCCCTGCCTTGACTTTGGGTACAAGCAAAAGATCCTGCGCCCCCAGGGTCTGCAACTTGGAACCTGCTCTGCCAGCAGCCAAGGAGGAACTTATTTAGGCTCAGCACCCAGACTGAGGCATCTCTCTGAGAGGGAGATCAGGGTGCGGTTTGTTTTCCTCTAAAACTACAAAAACCAGGGGGCGCCTGGGTGGCTCAGTGGGTTAAGCTGCTGCCTTCGGCTCAGGTCATGATCTCAGGATCCTGGGATCGAGTCCCGCATCGGGCTCTCTGCTCAGCAGGGAGCCTGCTTCCTCCTCTCTCTCTCTCTCTGCCTGCCTCTCTGCCTACTTGTGATCTCTCTCTGTCAAATAAATAAATAAAATCTTTAAAAAAAAAATACTGTTTAAAAAAAAAAAAAAACTACAAAAACCATCCAAGGCGATCAAGGTGAGAGAAAAAAAAAAATGAACAAGCATAAAAACCGCCAGAGAACAAAAGCCTGAAAAAGAAAACCAGTTTCCTCAGAGCCCACCCCCTTGAGGGGAGCAGAAGGACTTAACTCAGGAAACATCATTGACTGACAACCCACGTGGCAGGCCCCTCCCCCAGAAAACAAACCAAGAAAGAAAAAAAAGAGAGAGAGAGAAAGAGAGAGAGAGAAAGGACTTAAAGAGAACAACCACTAATTAATAGGAAAACTTATATTGTTCCCTCATTCCCACTATTCCTGTTCTTTTTTTTTTTCACATAGGTAATTTTTTTTAACCTATTTACCATCAAAGCGAGCTGTACAGTACATCACATTCCATAATACCTTCCTAACCTGAACTTTTTTTGATACATACACCTATGTCTTTCTTTTACATTTTTTTCTTTTGAATTTCTTTTTTTTAATTTTAGTTTAGTTTAGTCTAGTTTATTTCTTTTTATTTTTATCCTCTAATATTCATATAGAATTAAACTTCAAAGTAATCCCCTTTTCCCAATCAATACTACCACTATAGGTAAACCAATTTTTAATCCCCTTTCTCTTAGGAAAGTTGAGTCCTTTAACAAAGATGTCAAGATACATCCAAGAAGAATCAAAACAACCTTCCTCACACACATTGAGAATTTATAAGAACTCTACCATCTTCTTCTTCAACCAGTGTTTGTGTTTGTCCTGATAGCATATAAATCTTACACTTGGGGTTCTTTTTGACAAGGTTCTTCCTTTATTTGCATATATATTTTTTTTCTCTTGTCATATACTTGTATCAGTCTTTTTGTATCTTTTAGTTCATCTACTTCATAAATCTAACCTTGGGGCTCATCTGGGAGGAAATTCTCTTTCATTTTCCCTTTCTTTCCTGTCTCTCTCTCTATCTCTCTTTTTTTTTCCTTTTCTTTTTTCTCTTGTTTGGGTGGGTAAACCTGATTGCTCAGAAGTGTTCCAGAGTGCACCTTGACTGCACCACAGTTGATACATCCAGATACATCTCTAAAGTTATCTCCCACCAAAATGACTAGGAGGAGGAATGCCCAACAGAAGAAAAATACAGAGGATGGACCTTCTGCAACAGAGCTTACGGCTCTCAACATAGACAATATGTCAGAAAGAGAATTCATGCTAACAATTATCCAGGCAATAGCTAGGTTGGAGAAAGCCATGGATGAGCAAACAGAATTGATTAGGGCCAAACTGAAAGCAACCAGACAGGATGTTCACAATGTTAGGGCGGAGCTTCAAGCTACAAGGGAGGAGGTTCACAATACTCTCAATGAGTTCCAATCTAATCTAAATTCTCTCAAAACTAGGGTAACTGAGACAGAAGATAGAATTAATCATCTGGAAGACAAACAGATAGAGAGAAAGGATCATGAGAAAGCCTGGACAAACAGCTTAGAAACCACGAAAACAGAATCAGGGAAATAAATGATGCCATGAAGCATTCCAACGTCAGAATTATTGGAATCCCTGAAGGGGAGGAGAAAGAAAGAAGTCTAGAAGATACAGTGGAACAAGTCCTTCATGAAAATTTTCCCAATCTCGCGAATGGAACCAGCGTCCAGGTACTAGAGGCTGAACGGTCTCCACCCAAGTTTATACATTCCAAAAAAACATCACGAAATCTGATAGTCAAATTGAGGAATTATAATTGTAGGTATAATCTCTTGAAAGCCGCCAGAACAAAGAGTCTCCTTACTTACAGAGGGAAGCCCATCAGAATAACGTCAGACCTGTCCACAGAGACCTCGCAAGTCAGAAGAGGCTGGCAAGATATATTCAGGGCACTAAATGGGAAGAACATGAAGACAAGAATACTTTATCCAGCAAGACTGACATTCAAAATGGATGGAGAGATAAAGAGTTTTCAAGACTGGCAAGGCTTAAAAGATTCACAGACCTGTACCCCTGGGGATAAAAATATATGTTTATAAAAAATAAAAAATTAAAAAAAAAAGAAGCGACCATCACAATAAATGGAAAAAAAAAAAAGACTATGCAACCACCAAGCCAATACTGCAAGAAATATTAAGGGGGTTTCTATACAAGAGGAAAAATCCCAAGAATAGCATTGAACAGAAATATAGAGACAATCTACAGAAATAAAGACTTCAAAGGTAACTCGATGTCAATAAAAACGTATCTATCAATAATCACTCTCAATAAGAATGGCCTAAATACACCCATAAAAAGGCACAGGGTTGCAGATTGGATAATACGACAGGACCCATCCATATGTTGTCTACAAGAGACCCATTTTGAACCTAAAGATACATCCAGACTTAAAGTGAAGGGATGGAGAAGCATATTTCATGCCAATGGGCCTCAAAAGAAGGCTGGGGTAGCGATTCTCATATTAGATAACTTAGACTTCAAACTAAAGACTGAAGTCAGAGATACAGAAGGACACTACATTATCCTTAAAGGAACTATCCACCAAGATGATCTAACAATTGTAAATATCTATGCTCCCAATATGGGAGCAGCCACATATTTAAGAAAACGGTTAATCAAGATAAAGAGTCATATTGATATGAATACACAAATCGTAGGAGATCTTAACATGCCTCTCTCAGAAATAGACAGATTTTTGAAGCAGAAAATCAATAAAGAATTGAGCATTGAATGAAACATTGGACCATATGGACCTCATAGATATATACAGAACATTCCACCCTAAAACAACAGAATATTCATTCTTCTCAAGTGCACACAGAACCTTCTACAAAATAGACGACATACTGGGTCACAAAACAGGACTCAGCCAATACCAAAAGACTAAGATTATTCTCTGCATATTCTCAGAACACAATGCTTTGAAACTGGAGCTCAATCTCAAGGAATAGTTCAGAAGGAACTCAAACACCTGGAAGCTAAAGAACACCTTGTTTAAGAATAATTGGATCAACCAGGAGATCAAAGAAGAACTGAAACTATTCAGGGAAACCAATGAGAATGAAGATACTTCGGTCCAAAACCTATGGGATACAGCAAAGGCTGTACTAAGGGGAAAATACATACCCATCCAAGCCTCCCTCAAAAAAAAATTAAAAAATCCATAATACACCAGCTGTCTCTACACCTTAAAGAACTGGAGAAAAAAACAACAAATCAAACCAACTCTACACATAAGAAGGAAAATCATCGAGATTAGAGCTGAGATAAGTGAGGTAGAAACGAGAGATACAGTAGAACGTATCAATGAAACTAGTAGCTGGTTTTTTGAAAGAATCAGTAAGACAGATAAACAATTGACCACACTAATCCAAAAGAAAAGAGAGAAAGACTAAATTCATAAAATTATGAATGAAAAGGGAGAGATCACAACGAACACCAAGGAAGTAGAAACAATCATCAGAAGTTATTATCAACAGTTATATGCCAATAAGTATAGCAACCTAAGTGTAATGGATGCATTCCTGGAAAAATATAAACTACCAAACATGAACCAGGAAGTAATCGAAAACCTGAATAGACCGATATCTAATAATGAGATTGAAGCACTGATCAAAACCCTCCCACAAAAGAAGAGCACAGGACCTGACGGATTACCTGGGGAATTCTACCAAACCTTCAAAGAAGAAATAACACCTATTCTCCTGAAGCTATTTCAAAACAGTGAAGCAGAAGGAAAACATCCTGACTCTTTCTATGAAGCCAGCATTACCCTAATCCCCAAACAAGGCAAAGACCCTACCAAAAAGGAGAATTTTAGACCAATATCACTGATGAATATGGATGCTAAGATTCTCAACAAGATCCTAGCCAACAGGATCCAACAGCACATAAAAAGATTATCCACAATGATCAGGTGGGATGAAACCCTAGGCTACAAGGATGGTTCAACATCTGCAAATCAATCAATGTGATACAACAAATTAATATGTGAAGAGAGAAGAACCACATGGTCCTCTAAATTGATGCAGAAAAAGCATTTGACAAAATCCAGCATCCGTTCCTGATTAAAATGCTTCAAAGTATAGGGATAGAGTGAACATTCCTGAACCTCATCAAATCTATCTATGAAAGACCCACAGCAAATATCATCCTCAATGGGAAAAAGCTTGCAGCCTTCCCGTCGAGATCAGAAACAAGACAAGGATGCCCACTTTCACCACTCTTGTTCAACATAGTATTAGAAGTAATAGCAACAGCAATCAGACAACAAAGAGAAATAAAAGGTATCCAAATTGGTAATTAAGAAGTCAAACTCTCTCTATTCGCAGATGACATGATTCTTTATATGGAAAACCCAAAAGACTCCACCCCCAAACTACTAGAACTCATACAGCAATTCAGCAACGTGGCAGGATATACAAAGTCAATGTGCAGAAATCAGTGGCTTTTTTATCCACTAACAATGAAAATACAGAAAGGGAAATTAGAGAATTGATTCCATTTACTATAGCACCAAGAACCATAAGATACCTGGGAAGAAACCTAACCAAAGAGGTAAAGGATCTGTACTCGAGGAACTACAGAACACTCATGAAAGAAATTGAAGAAGACCCAAAAAGATGGAAGACCATTCCAAGCTCTTGGATCAGAAGAATAAACATTGTTAAAATGTCTATACTGCCTAGAGCAATCTATACGTTTCATGCCATTCCAATCTAAATTACACTGGCATTCTTCAAAGAGCTGGAGCAAATAATCCTAAAATTTTTATGGAATCAGAAGAGACCCCGAATCACTAAGGAAATGTTGAAAAACAAAAATAAAGCTGGGGGCAACGCATTACCTGATTTCAAGCTTTATTACAAAGCTGTGATCACCAAGACAGCATGGTACTGGCATAAAAACAGACACATAGACCAGTGCAACACAGTAGACAGCCCAGATATGGACGCTCAACTCTATGGTCAATTAATCTTCGACAAAACAGGAAAAAATATACAGTGGAAAAAAGACAGTCTCTTCAGTAAAGGGTGCTGGGAAAACTGGAGAATTATATGTAGAAGAATGAAACTCGACCAATCTCTTACACTGTACACAAAGATAAACTCAAAATGGATAAAAGACCTCAATGTGAGACAGGAATCCATCAGAATCCTAGAGGAGAACATAGGCAGTAATCTCTTCGATATCAGCCACAGCAACTTCTTTCAAGATATGTCTCCAAAGGCAAAGGAAACAAAAGCGAAAATAAACTTTTGGGACTTCATCAAAATCAAAAGCTTCTGCACAGCAAAGGAAACAGTCAAGAAAACAAAGAGGCAACCCATGGAATGGGCGAAAATATTTGCAAATGACAGTACAGACAAAAGGTTGATATCCAGGATCTATAATGAACTCCTCAAACTCAATGCACACGAAACAGGCAAACATATCAAAAAATGGGCAGAAGATATGAACAGACACTTCTCCAATCAAGACTAATAAATGGCTATCAGACACATGAAAAAATGTTCATCATCATTAGCCCTCAGGGAGATTCAAATTAAAACCACATTGAGATATCACCTTACACCAGTTAGAATGGCCAAAATTAACAAAACAAGAAACAACATGTGTTGGAGAGGATGTGGAGAAAGGGGAACCCTCTTACACTGTTGGTGGGAATGCAAGTTGGTGCAGCCTCTTTGGAGAATAGTGTGGAGATTCCTCAAGACATTAAAAAATAGAGCTTCCCTATGACTCTGCAATTGCACTCCTGGGTATTTACCCCAAAGATACAGAAAAGAAGGGCCATCTGGACCCCAACGTTTATGGCAGCAAAGGGCATTGTTGCCAAACTATGGAAAGAACCAAGATGCCCTTCAATGGACGAATGGATAAGGAAGATGTGGTCCATATACTCTATGGAGTATTATCCCTCCATCAGAAAGAATGAATGCCCAACTTTTGTAGCAACATTGACGGGACTGGAAGAGATTATGCTGAGTGAAATAAGTCAAGCAGAGAGAGTCAATTATCATATGGTTTCACTTATTTGTGGAGCATAACAAAGAGCATGGAGGACAAGGGGAGATAGGAGAAGGGTGTTGTGGGGAATTGGAAGGGGAGGTGAATCATGAGTGACTATGGACTCTGAAAAACAATCTGAGAGGTTTGAAGTGGCGGGGGGGTGGGAGGGTTGGGTAGCAGGTTGTGGGTATTATAGATGGCACGGATTGCATGGAGCACTGTGTGTGCTGAAAAAATAATGAATACTGTTTTTCTGAAAATAAATAAATTAATTTATTTAAAAAATAATGACTACCGTTACACTGAAAAGAAATTTTTTAAAAAGTTATACTTAAAAAAAAAAAGAAAAGCAAATATATTGTATAAGACCAGCCTTACCCTGATAGCAGAACCAGACTAAGACACCTCAAAAACGAAAACTGTAGACCATCATCCTTGATGAAAATGAAAAAATCCTTAACAGAATTTTAGCAAACCACATACATTACATTAGAAGGAATCTTCACCATGATCATTTGGGATTTATTTAAAGAATGCCAAAATGTTTCAATATTTGTGAATCAATCAGTGTCATAAACCATATCAACACAATTTAGGCCGAAAAGCATATGATAATTTCATTAGATTTATAAAAAGCATTGGAGAAGATTTAATTTCATTCATGATAAAATAAAAAACTGTCAACAAAGAACAGATAGATAGAACATACCTGAATCAAAAGGCCTGTATGATAAACCCACAGCTAACAACCTACAAAATGGCAAAAAACTGAGACCTTTTCCCATAATATTAAGGATGAGACAGAGATGTCCTCACCACTTTTATTCACATGTTACTAGAAGTCCTAGCCATGGCAATCAGACAAGAAAAAGGAATATGGGGTGTCCATATTTAGAAAAAAAAAAAGAAGTAATACTGTCACTATTTGCACATGACATGATTATTATGCATTGAAAATCCTAAAGACTCTATAAACTACTAGAAGTAATAAAAGAGTTCAGTAAAATATAAGTTACAAAATCAATACCCAGAATTCAGTAATATTTTTATATAGTAACAATGAAGTATCAAAGATAAAAATAATTTCAAAAACCCCATTAACAACTGCACCAAAGAAAATAAAATATTTATGAATAAATTTAACCGAAGAGTTAAAGGACCTATTCCAAAAACTATGACGTACTAATGAAAGAAACTGAAGGTGACATGAGTAAGATGACAGGGAAAGGAATACCATGCTCACTAATTGAAATAATTAATATTCATTCTTAATTAAGTTAATATAATATTAATATAATTATTAACAATTAATATTGTAAAAATGTTCATATTATCCAAAGCAATCTACAGATATTTTTTTAAATTTATTTATTTTTTTTCAGCATAACTGTATTCATTGTTTTTGCACCACACCCAGTGCTCCATGCAATCCGTGCCCTCTCTAATACTCACCACCTGGTAACCCAACCTCCCACCCACCACCCCTTTAAACCCTCAGATTGTTTTTCAGAGTCCATAGCCTCTCATGGTTCACCTCCCCTTCCAATTTCCCACAGCTTTCTTCTCCTCTCTAACTCCCCTTGACCTCCATGCTATTTGTTATGCTCCACAAATAAGTGAAACCATATGATAATTGACTCTCTCTGCTTGACTTATTTCACTCAGCATAATCTCTTCCAGTCCCGTCCATGTTGCTACAAAAGTTGGGTATTCGTT
>NC_081558.1:10731356-10734326 GCF_022355385.1 Mustela nigripes | reverse complement strand
GCTTGACTTATTTCACTCAGCATAATCTCTTCCAGTCCCGTCCATGTTGCTACAAAAGTTGGGTATTCGTCCTTTCTGATGGAGGCATAATACTCCATAGTGTATATTGACCACATCTTCCTTATCCATTTGTCCATTGAAGAGGATCTTGGTTCTTTCCACAGTTTGGCAACCGTGGCCATAGCTGCTATAAACTTTGGGGTACAGATAGCCCTCCTTTTCACTACATCTGTATCTATGGGATAAATACCCAAGAGTGCAATTGCAGGGTCATAGGAAAGTACTATATTTAATTTCTTGAGGAATCTCCACACTGTTCTCCAAAGAGGCTGCACCAACATGCATTCCCAACAACAGTGTAAGAGGGTTCCCCTTTCTCCACATCCCCTCCAACACATGTTGTTTCCCGTTTTGCTAATTTTGGCCATTCTAACTGGTGTAAGGTGATATCTCAATGTGTTTTAATCTGAATCTCCCTGATGACTAGTGATGATGAACATTTTTTCATGTGTCTGATAGCCATTTGTATGTCTTCATTGGAGAAGTGTCTGTTCATACCTTCTGCCCGTTTTTTTTATATGATTATATATTTTGTGTGGGTTGAGTTTGAGGAGTTCTCTATAGATCCTGGATATCAACCTTTTGTCTGTACTGTCATTTGCAAATATCTTCTCCCATTCTGTGCATTGTCTCTTTGTTTTCTTGACTGTTTCTTATGATGTGTAGAATCTTTTGATTTTGATGAAGTCCAAGAAATTTATTTTGGCTTTTGTTTCCTTTGCATTTGGAGACATATCTTGAAAGAATTTGCTGTGGCTGATATTGAAGAGATTACTTCCTATGTTCTCCTCTAGGATTCTGATGGATTCCGTCTCACGTTGAGGTCTTTAATCCATTTTGAGTTTATCTTTGTGTACGGTGTAAGAGAAAGGTCGAGTTTCATTCTTCTACATATACCTGCCCAGTTTTTCCAGTACCATTTATTGTAGAGACTGTCTTTTTTCCACTGTATATTTTTTCCTGTTTTGTCGAAGAGTATTTGCCCATAGAGTTGAGGGTCCATATCTGGGCTCTCTACTCTGTTCCACTGGTCTATGTTTCTGTTTTTATGCCAGTACCATTTTGTCTTTGTGATCATAGCTTTGTAGTAAAGCTTGAAATCGGGTAACGAATGCCCCAGTTGTATTTTTGTCTTTCAACATTTCCTTAGGGATTCCGTGTCTCTTCTGATTTCATAGAAATTTTTGGATTATTTGTTACAGCTCTTTGAAGAATACCGGTGGAATTTGATCAGAATGGCATTAAACGTATAGATTGCTCTAGGCAGTATAGACATTTTAACAATGTTTATTCTTCCAATCCAAGAGCATGGAACGATCTTCCATCTTTTTGTGTCTTCTTCAATTTCTTTCATGAGTGTTCTCTAGTTCCTCGAGTACAGATCCTTTACCTCTTTGGTTAGGTTTATTCCCAGATATCTTATGGTTCTTGGTGCTCTAGTATATGGAATCAATTCTCTAATTTCCCTTTCTGTATTTTCATTGTTAGTGTATAAGAAAGCCACTGATTTATGTACATTGACTTTGTATCCTGCCACGTTGCTGAATTGTTGTATGAGTTCTAGTAGTTTGGGGGTGTAGTCTTTTAGGTTTTCCATAAAAAGAATCATGTCATCTGCAAAGAGAGAGAGTCTGACTTCTTCATTGCCAATTTGGATACCTTTTATTTCTCTTTGTTGTCTGATTGCTGTTGCTATTACTTCTAATACTATGTTGAACAAGAGTGGTGAGAATGGGCATCCTTGTTGTGTTCCTGATCTCAACGGGAAGGCTGCAAGCTTATTCCGATAGAAAATGATATTTGCTGTGGTTCTTTCATAGATAGATTTTATGAAGTTCAGGAATGTTCCCTCTATCCCTATACTTTGAAGCGTTTTAATCAGGAACAGATGCTGGATTTTGTCAAATTCTTTTTCTGCATTGATTGCGAGGACCATGTGGCTCTTCTCTCTTCTCATATTAATTTACTCTATCACACTGATTGATTTGTGAATGTTGAACCATCCTTTTAGCCCAGGGATGAATCCCACCTGATCATGGTGGATAATCTTTTTAATGTGCTATTGGATCCTGTTTGCTAGGATCTTGATGAGAATCTTAGCATCCATATTCATCAGTGATATTGGTCTGAAATTCTCCTTTTTTGTTAGGGTCTTTGCCTGGTTTGGGGATGAGGGTAATGCTGGATTCATAGAAAGAGTCTGGAAGTTTTCCTTCTGCTTCAATGTTTTGAAACAGCTTCAGGAGAGTAGGTGTTATTTCTTCTTTGAAAGTTTGGTAGAATTCCCCAGGGAATCCGTCAGGTCCTGGGCTCTTGTTTTTGGGGAGTTTTTTGATCAATGCTAAAATCTCGTTACTAGATACCAGTCTATTCAGGTTGCCAATTACTTCCTGGTTCAATTTTGGGAGTTTATAGTTTTCCAGGAATGCCTCCATTTCATTTAGGTCGCTAAGCTTATTGGCATCTAACTGTTGATAATAACTTCTGATTATTGTTTCTACTTCCTTGGTGTTAGTTGTGATCTCTCCCTTTTTATTCATAATTTTATGAATTTGGGCTTTCTCTCTTTTTTTTTGGATTAGTGTAGCCAATGGTTTATCGATCTTATTGATTCTCTCAAAAAACCCGCTTCTAGTTTCATTGATACGTTCTACTGTATCTCTGGTTTCTACCTCATTGATCTCAGCTCTAATCTTGATGATTTCCCTTCTAATGTGTGGAGTTGGTTTGATTTGTTGTTGATTCTCCAGTTCTTTTAGGTGTAGAGACAGCTGCTGTGTTCTGGATTTTTCAATCTTTTTGAGAGAGGCTTGGATGGCTATGTATTTCCCCCTTAGGACCACTTTCGCTGTGTCCCATAGGTTTTGGACCGAAGTGTCTTCATTCTCATTGGTTTCCATGAATTGTTTC
>NC_081558.1:10725794-10731256 GCF_022355385.1 Mustela nigripes | reverse complement strand
ACAGGTTTTGGACCGAAGTGTCTTCATTCTCATTGGTTTCCATGAATTGTTTCAGTTCTTCTTTGATCTCCTGGTTGCTACAAGCATTCTTAAGCAAGGTGTTCTTTAGCTTCCAGGTGTTTGAGTTCCTTCTGAACATTTCCTTGTGATTGAGCTCCAGTTTCAAAGCATTGTGATCTGAGAATATGCAGGGAATAATCTCAGTCTTTTGGTATCAGTTAAGTCCTGATTTGTGACCCAGTATGTGGTCTGTTCTGCAGTAGGTTCCATGTGCACTTGAGAAGAATGAGTATTCTGTTGTTTTAGCGTGAAATGTTCTGTATGTATCTATGCAGTCCATCTGGTCCAATGTGTGATTCAATGCTCTTGTTTCTTTATTGATTTTCTGCTTCAATGTTCTATTTCTATGAGAGGCATGTTAATATATCCTACTATTAATGTATTCATATCAATATGACTCTTTATCTTGATTAACAGTTTTCTTAAGTCATTGGCTGCTCCCATATTGGGGGCATAGATATTTACAATTGTTAGATCATCTTGGTGGATAGTCCCTTTAAGAATGATGTAGTGTGGGACACCTGGGTGGCTCAGTGGGTTGAGCCTCTGCCTTCAGCTCAGGTCATGATCTCGGGGTCCTGGGATCGAGCCCCGCATTGGGCTCTCTGCTCAGAATGGGGAGCCTGCTTCCCCCTCCTCCTCTGCCTGCCTCCCTGCCTACTTGTGATCTCTTTCTCTCTCTCTCTCTCTCTCTGTCAAATAAATATTAAAAAAAAAGAATGATGTAGTGTCCTTCTGGATCTCTTACTACAGTCTTTAGTTTAAAATCTAATTTATCTGATATGAGAATCACTACCCTGGCCTTCTTTTGAGGCCCATTGGCATGAAAGATGCTTCTCCATCCCTTCACTTTCAGTCTGGGTGCATCTTTAGGCTCAAAATGGGTCTCTTGTAGACAACATATTGGATGGGCCCTGTCATTTTATTTATTTGAGAGAGAGACTGCACATGGTGGAGGAGAGGGAGGAGCAGACTACTTGCTAACCAGGCACCACCACAAAGCCCTGTATCATGTTGTGAGTTGAATGCAGAGGTTTATCTGACTGAGCTACCAAGATTCCCAAGTAATTTGGTTATTGATATGAATCTTGTTAACAGAAAATAATGATAGCAGTCTTCCAACACTGTTTAAATTGTTTATACACATTAGTTCATGTAAGTTTTCCAAAAATACTCATGTGATTAGTATCATTCCCTGTTTATTATGGAGGGGAAGGTAGAGCTAATGGTATGTAGCTGACTCTCTGAAGGTCAAGGCTGTGGTGAAAAGGCTCACACCTTCTGATGTCTATGGAGGGATGCCTGATTCTGAGGCTCTCTCAGGCATTAGGTTATGTTGCCTCCAATCAAATCTTATTATAACAATTTAATGCCTAAAATATAAATGCCCGCTTCTAGATGTCAGCACTCCAGCTAAGAAGTGTTCTGTCTCTGGGAGCTCAGCCTTAGAAATAAATCACAGACTACATTGAGCCTGATTAAGGTTTCCTTAGTATTATAATTTCACTTCATTGGGTTGTTACAAAGTTTAGTACATCAGCATATATTCTTCCTATGTTTTTGGTTTCCATGCTTACATCTTTTCATATCTTATGTATTTTTATTCTAATTGCTTTAAAATATCTTTTTTCATGTCTACATTTTATTTTTTTGTAATATGGATATATGTTCTATGTATTTTCTATAGTTTTACACTTCTTTTTAAATTTTATTAGAATTTACATCAGCGATATCCCAGCCCAGGAAACTAGAAAAATATGGAAATCATGCCCTATAATCCATCAGTTATATTCTCAGTTCTTTTATTTTCCCATTATGTTATGTTAGTCACCATACAGTATATTATTAGACTTTGGTGTAGTGTCCCATGATTCATTGCTTGTGTATAACACCCAGTTCTCCAATCGTTGTCCCTACCTTAATATCTATAACCAAGCTCATCTATCCCTCCACCCATCTCCCTTCTAAAACCCTTAGTTTGATTCCCAGAGTCCATAGTTTCTCATGATTCATCTCCTCCTCTGATTTCTTCCCCTTCATTTTTCTCTTCCTTCTTTTAATGTCCTCCTTGCTATTCCTTATGTTCCACCAGTAAGTTAAACGATATGATATGATATTGACTTTCTCTGCTTGACTATTTAACTCAATATAATCTCCTCCACTCCCATCCATGTCGATTCAAAACCTGGGTAATCATCCTTTCTGATGGCTGAGTAATATTCCACTGTATATAAGGACCACATCCTCTTTATTCATTCACCTATTAAAGGGAATCTTGGCTCTTTCCACGGTTTGCATATTACAGACATTGCTACTATGAACATTACCATTCCTATGGCCCTTCTTTTCACTGTATCTGTATCTTTGGGATAAATACCCAAGAGTGCAATTGCCAGGTCATAGGATAGCTCTATTTTTAATTTTTTGAGAAACCTCCACAGTGTTTTCCTAAGTGGCTTCACCAACTTGCATTCCCACCAACAGTTTAAGAGGATTCGTCTTCCTCCACAGCCTCTCCAACACTTATTCTTTCTTGCCTTCTTAATTTTTGCCATTCTAACTGGTGTAAGGTGGTATCTCACTGTGATTTGCATTTAAATTTCCCTGATGACTTATCATGATAAACATAGTTTCATGTGTCTGTTAGCCATTTAGACAAAGAAGCCATGTCTTCATTGGAGAAGTGTTTGTTCATGTCTTCAGCCCATTTTTGACTCGATTATTTATTTTTTGGGTGTTGAGATTGAGAAGTTCTTTCTAGATCTTGGTATCAGCCCTTTGCCTGTAGTGTCATTTGCAAATATCTTCTCCCATTCTGTCAGTTGCCTCTTTGTTTTGTTGACTGTTTCCTTTGCTGTGCAGCAGCTTTTATCTCGATGAAGTCCCAAAAGTTTTTTTTTTCTTTTGTTTTCCTAGCCTTTGGAGGTGTGTCTTGAAAGATGTTGCTGTTGTCAAGGTCAGAGTGGTTACTGTCTATGTTCTTCTCTAGGTTTTTGATGGCTTCCTGTCTCACATTGAGGTCTTTAATCCATTTTGAGTTTATTTTTGCGTATGGTGTAAGGGAATGTTCTAATTTCAATCTTTAATATATAGCTGTCCAATTTTCCAAGCACCATTTATTGAAGACACTGTATTTTTTCCATTAGGTATTTTATCCTGCTTTGTTGAAGATTATTTGACCATAGAGCTGAGGGTCCACAACTGAGCTCTCTATTCTGTTTCATTGGTGTATGTGTCTGTTTCTTTGCCAGTATCATGCTATCTTGGTGATCACAACTTTGTAATATAGCTTGAAATCAGGCAATGTGATGTCCCCCAGCTTTGTTTTTCTTTTTCAACAATTTCTTGGTTAATCAGGGTCTTTTCTGTTTCCATGCAAATTCTGGAGTGCACATGGAACATTCTCCAGAATAGACCACATACTGGGTCACAAATCAGGTCTCAACTGATACTAAAAGATTGAGATTATTCATGCATATTCTCAAACCACAATGTTTTGAATTGGAATTCAACCACAAGAAAAAGTTTGGAAGAAATTCAAACACTTGGAAGTTAAAGACCATCTTGTTCAAAGCTATTTAAGGTCAATGAGGAAATAAAAGAAGAACTTGAAGAATTCATGAAATGAATGAGAATAAAGACACATTAGTCCAAAACCTATGGGATATGGCAAAGGTGGTCCTAAAGGGGAAATAGATAGCCATCCACGCCTCACTTTAAAAAAATAGAGAATCTTGAATACACAAACTGTCACTGTACCTTAAATATCTGGATTATTAACAAACTAAGCCTACCCCACACATGATAAGGGGAAATAATTAAGATTAGAGCAAAGATCAATGAATTAGAAACCAGAAATATAGTAGAATGCATCAATGAAACTAGAAGCTGTTTCTTTGAAAGATCAATAAACCACTGGCCAGACTTATCCAAAAGAAAAGAGAAAGGACTCAAATTAATAAAATTATGAATGAAAGGGGAGAAATCATCACTAACACCAAGGAGATAAATACAATTATGAGAAATCATTATCAACAGCTATATGCCAATATGTTAATCAATGTGGAAGAAATGGATGTATTCCTGGAAACTTATAAACTACAAGGACTGAAACAGGAAGAAATTGACAACCTGAATAGACCCATAACCAATAATGAGACAGAAACAGTGATCAAAAACATCCTAAAAAACAACAGTCCAGGAGCTGATGGATTCCCAAGGGAATTCTACCAAACATCCAAACAATAAATAATATCTATTCTCCTGAAGCTGTTTCAAAAAATATAAACAGAAACAAACTTCCAGGCTCTTTCAATGAGGCCAGCATGACCTTGATCCCCAAAAAAGGTAAAGAGCCCATCAAAAAGGAGAATTACAGACCAATATCTCTGATGAATATGGATGCCAAAATTCTCAACAAGATCCTAGCTAATAGGATCCAACAGTACATTAAAATAATTATCAACCATGACCAGGTGGCATTTATCCCTGGGTTGCAAGCATGGCTCAACATTCACAAATCAATCAATGTGATAGAATACATAAATAAGAGAAGAGACAAAAACTACATGGTTCTCTCAATTGATGCAGAAAAAGCATATTACAAAATACATTTTTTCCTGATTAAAACTCTTCAGAGTGTAGGAACAGAGGGAACATTCCTCACCTTCAAATAAATCTATCTATGAAAAACCCACGGTGGACAACATTCTCAGTGGGGAAAGGCTGAGAACATTTTCTGTAAGATCAGGGACAGGAAAAGGATGCCCACTTTCACCACTATTGTTCAATGTAGTACTGGGAGTCCTAGCAACAGCAATTACACAACAAAAAGAATTAAGATGTATTCAAATTGTCAAAGAAGGAGTCAAACCTCCTCTCTTTGCAGATGACATGATATGTTATGTGAAAAATCCAAAAGACTCCACCCCCAAATTGCTAGAATTCATACAACAATTCAGGAATGTAGCAAGATACAAAAATCAATGCACAAAAATCAGTGGCTTTCTTATGCACTAACATTGTAACTGTAGAAAGAGAAGTTAGAGAATTGATTCCATTTTTTTCATTTATTATTTCTATTTATTGCATTCTTTTTTTTCAGAATAACAGTATTCATTATTTTATTGATCACACCCCAATACTCCATGCAATTCATGCCCACTTTAATACACACCACCTGGTACCCCAATTCCCACCCCCCCTCGCCACTTCAAACCCCTCAGATTGCTTTTCAGAGTCCATAGTCTCTCATGGTTCACCTCCCCTTCCAATTTCCCCCAACTTCCTTCTTCTCTCTAAACCCTTGTCCTCCATATTTGTTATGCTCCACAAATAAGTGAAACCATATGATAATTGACTCTCTCTGCTTGACTTATTTCACTCAGCATAATCTCTTCCAG
>NC_081558.1:10677965-10725694 GCF_022355385.1 Mustela nigripes | reverse complement strand
GGATTATGGACATTGGGGAGGGTATGTGATTTGGTGAGTGCTGTGAAGTGTGTAAACCTGGTGATTCACAGACCTGTACCCCTGGGGATACAAATATATGTTTATAAAAAATAAAAAATTAAAAAAAAATGTCTATACTGCCTAGAGAAATCTATACTTTTAATGCTATTCTGATCAAAATTCCACCCGTATTCTTCAAAGAGCTGGAGCAAATATTCCAAAAATTTGTATGGAATCAGAAGAGACCCCGAATCGCTAAGGAAATGTTGATTCCATTTATAACACCACCAAAAATTACAGAATACCTTGGAATAAGCCTAACCAAAGACATAAAGAGTCTATACTCTAGTAACTATAGAACACTCATGAAAGAAATTGAAGGAGACACAAAAAGATGGAAAAAGATTCTGTGCTCATGGATTGAAAGAATAAACATGGGTAAATGTCTACAGTGCCCAGAGCAGTCTATACTTTCAATGCCTTCCTGATCAAAATATCAATGACATTTTTCAAAGCACTGGAAAAGACAATTCTAAAATATGTTCTCAGTTCTTTTACTTCATCTGGTTCATGCTCAGAGGACTAATCTCATGTTTCTTCTATATGTCCCTGGCTATTTTACATTTTTTTCTACAAGTTCATTTTAGTCACTTTATTTTTCTATATCTTCAGGCACTTTATGCCAGTGATTGGTTGATATTAAGATAGAAATATATGTTATTTAACTAAGGATCAATAGTTCAAATGCCATTTATTTCCAAAGCCTTGCTTTCCTCATAGGTTTTGATTCGACTTTTAAAATAGAACAGCTTTTTATTTTATAGGATTTGTGTTTTTTGTATTCACCTGTCTTGACAACAATTTAGGCTCAAGTCAATTTCACAATGTTTTGATAAACAGAAGTTTGTAATACATTTTAATCATGAACAGAGGCTTTCCGATGTTGATTTTTTTTTTTTTTTTTTTTACAATGAGTACCTTCACTCCTCTTCCTGATAACATGGACCCTAACACTGTTCTGTTTGTCAGGCTTCTGGCGGGGTGCTCAGGCAGGAAAACCCAGGCACTCCCCTGCACCCCTGTACTTGTGGACATTCCCACAGACACTTCCATGACCAGAATCTCTGTGGCTGCACCAGCCCTTGGATTCTTATTGTGATTGCAATACACACCTCAGTAATGCCCATCAGAGAACTCTAACAAAACCAGGCTTATTACTTATTACTGGGGGGTAGAGTAAGAAAAGCCTAGGGGGTGGTATAGAGATTCATAGCACTGAGAGAAAACCCATAACTAAGGGTCCTGCCTTTATTGGGGCCCATGGTCAGAGTGGCTATGGGTTTGCAGGTTCAGTCTCTATTGACAAGTTTAAAACATAAGAGTGAAATTCTGGCACGGAGGGAAAACATTGTCATTCACTTGTCATATTGAGGTTACCCAGATCTTTCTGAAAATGTACTTATGTCTGGTGTAGGCTGAGTGCTTCTCTGAATGCTTCTCTGGTAATTGTGTCCTACACCAGACAATATGTTCATTCAGCATGGTTATCTTTGTAATGCCTACCTTAAAAATCAAAACTTCAAGTCAGGTGCTTTCCCTGCAAACATGCTACTGTGCTTTAAAATTATTTTTAGTCATCTGTGGAATATAAGAAGTAACACAGAGGATCATAGGGGAAGGGAGGAAAAACTAAATGGGAAGCAATCCGAGAGGGAGCCAAACCATGAGAGACTCTCGACTCCAGGAAACAAATTGAGGGTTGTGAAAAGCAGCAGGAGTGGGATGATGGAATAACTGGTGATGGTCATTAAGGAGGGCTTGTGATATGAGGAGCACTGGGAGTTACACAAAACCAATGAATAATTGAACACTACACCAAAAACTAATGATGTACTGTATGATGGCTAATCATATTTATTTATTATTTATTATTACTATTTATTATCATTTATATAATATAAAATGTATTATATTTATATATTATTTTGTTATATATTAATTTATTATTTATTATATATGAGAAATTATTTTATTATTTTTTATTTTTACTGTGTTCAGTTAGCCAGTGTGTGTGTGTGTGTGTGTGTGTGTTTCCTTGCTTTCCCCTTTGGTCTCCTGTACTATTACTTATGTTCTACAGATGAGTGAAACCATATGATAATTGTCTTTCTCTGCTTGACTTACTTCACTTAGCATAATCCCCTCCAGTTCCACCCATGTTGATGCAAATGGTAGGTATTCATTATTGCTGATGGCTGAGTGCTATTCCCTTGTGTATAGGTACCACATCTTCTTTACCCATTCGTCTATTGAAGGGCACTGCTGCTCCTTCCACAGTTTGGTAATTATGGACTTTGCTGCTATGAACATTGGGGAACATGTACACCTCCTATTCACTACTTCTGTATCTTTGGGATAAATACCTAGTAGTGTAATTGCTGGGTCATAGGGTATCTCTATTCTTAACATCTTTATTAACCTCCATGCTGTTTTCCAGAGTGGCTGTGCCAACTTCCATTCCCACCAAGAGTGTAAGAGGGTTTCCCTTTCTCTACATCCTCACCATTTATTGTTTCCTGTTTCGTTAATTTTGGCCATTCTAACTGGTGTGAGGTGGTATCTCATTGTGGTTTTGATTTATATCTCCCTGTTGACAAGTAATGTGGAGCATGTTTTCATGTGTCTGTTAGCCATTTGTATGTCTTCTTTGGAGAAATATCTGTTCATGTCTTCTTCCCATTTGTTGACTAGGTTATAGTTTTTTGAATGTTGAGTTTGAGAAGTTCTTTATCGATCTTGGATATAAGCCCTTTGTCTGTAAAGCCATTTGCAAATATCTTCCCCATTCCGTGGATTACCTCATAGTTTTGTTGACTGTTACCTTTGTTATGCAGAAGCTTTTCATCTTGATGAAGTCCTCAAAGTTCATTTTTACTTCTGTTTTGCTTTCCTTGGAGATGTGACTTGGAAAGAAGTTACTGTGGCTGATTCATAGTATTGGCACAAAAACAGACATATAGACCAATGGAGCAGAATAGAAAGCCCAGATTTGGATTCTCAACTCTATGGTCAACTAATCTTTGACAAAACAGGAAAAAATATCCAGTGGAAAAAAGGCAGTCACTACAATATGTGGTCCTGGAAAATTGGACAGCTACATATAGAAGAATGAAACTGGGCCATCCCCTTACACCATACACAAAGATAAACTCAAAATGGATGAAAGAACTCAATGTGAGAGAGGAAGCCATCTAAAACCGAGAGAAGAACATAGTTAACTCTTCAACATCACCTAATTTAATTTAAAGAAAAACAAAACAAAACAAAACACAATTTCCTTGTTTTATTCTATTATTCCCTGACATGTCTGGATTGCATATGATAGTCACAGCCAAACACTCATTAGTAAACATATAACCAGAGTGTAGTCTGCATGGAAAGATAAATTTGAATAAGTAGATTGACCTGTTATGTGGTTAGTGTCAGAGAAGGCCAGAAATATGAGGATAAATTTTCTTTGGGTAATTCCCAGTACTGTGATCCCTGGATCACAGGTCAGCTCTATTTTAATTTTTTGAGTGACCAGAGTGACTGCACCAGTTTGTATTCCTACAAAGAGTACAAAAGGGTTACCCTTTCTCTATATTCTCCCCAACACCTATTGTTTTCCTGTGTTGTTAGTTTTAAACATTTTGACAGATGTGAGATGATATCTCATTGTGATTTTGCTTTGCATGTCCCTGACAATAAGTAATGTTGAGTATCTTCTCATGTGTGTGTTGGTAATTTGTATGTCTTTGTTGGAGGAAAGTCTGTATAAAATTCTGACCATTTTAAATTAAATTTTTTGTGTTGACTTCATTCTTTATATATTTTGGTCAATAATCCCTTATGTTAAATATAATTTGCAAATATATTCTCCCATGTAAGTATGTTGTCTTTTTTTAATTAAATTCATTTATTTTCAGCATAACAGTATTCATTATTTTTTCACCACACCCAGTGCTCCATGCAATCCATGCCCTCTATAATACCCACTACCTGGTACCCCAACCTCCCACCCCTCCGCCACTTCAAACCACTCAGATTGTTTTTCAGAGTCCATAGACATAGACTCTCGTAATTCACCTCCCCTTCCAATTTCCCACAACTCCCTTCTCCTAACTCCCAATGTCCTCCATGCTATTTGTTATGCTCCACAACTAAGTGAAACCATATGATAATTGACTCTCTCTACTTGATTTATTTCACTCAGCATAATCTCTTCGAGTCTGGTCCATGTTCCTAAAAAGTTGGATATTCATCCTTTCTGACGGAGGCATAATACTCCAGAGTGTATATGGACCACATTTTCCTTATCCATTCGTCCACTGAAGGGCATCTTGGTTCCTTCCACAGTTTGGTGACCGGGGACATTGCTGCTATAAACATTGGGGTACAGATGGCCCATCTTTTCACGACATCTGTATCTTTGGGTAAATAACCAGGAGTGCAATGGCAGGGTCATAGGGAAGTTCTATTTTTAATTCCTTGAGGAATCTCCACACTGTTATCCAAAGAGGCTGCACCAACTTGCATTCCCACCTACAGTGTAGAGGGTTCCCCTTTTTCCACATCCCCTCCAACACAGGTTGTTTCCTGTCTTGTTAATTTTGGCCATTCTAACTGGTCTAAGGTAATATCTCAATGTGTTTTTTTTTGTTGTTGTGTTTTGTTTTGTTTTTAAAGATTTTATTTATCTATTGGACAGACAGAGATCACAAGTAGGCAGAGAGGCAGGCAGAGAGAAGGGGGGAAGCAGGCTCCCCACCGAGCAGATGCGGGGCTCGATCCCAGGACACCGAGATCATGACCTGAGCCAAAGGCAGAGGCCCAACCACTGAGCCACCCAGGCGCCCCTCTCAATGTGGTTTTAATTTGAATCTCTGTAAGGGCTAGTGATGATGAACATTTTTTTCATGTGTCTGATAGCCATTTGTATGTCATCATTGGAGAAGTCTCTGTTCATATATACTACCCATTTTTTTTTATATGATTGTCTGTTTTGTGTGTGTTGAGTTTGAGGAGTTCATTATAGATCCTGGATATCAACCTTTTGTCTGTACTGTCATTTGCAAATATCTTCTCCCATTCCGTGGGTTGCCTTTGGTTTTTTTACTGTTTCATTTGCTGTGCAGAAGCTTTTGATTTTGAAGTCCCAAGAGTTTATTTTCGCTTTTGTTTCCTTTGCCTTTGGAGACATTTCTTGAAAGAAGTTGCTGTGGCTGATACCGAAGGGGCTACTACCTATGTTCTCCTCTAGGATTCTAATGGATTCCTGTCTCACGTTGAGGTCTTTTATCCACTTTGAGTTTATCTTTGTGTACAGTGTAAGAAAATGGACGAGTTTCATTCTTCTACATAAATCTGTCCAGTTTTCCCAGCACCATTTATTGAGAGACTGTCTTTTTTCCACTGTATATTTTCTACTGTTTGTCAAAGATTAATTGACCATAGAGTTGAAGGTCCATATCTGGTTTCTCTATTTTGTTCCAGTAGACTATGTGTCTGTTTTTATACTAGTACCATGCTGTGCTGGCAATCACAGCTTTGTAATAAAGCTTGAAATCAGGTAACGTGATGCCCACCATTTTATTTTAGTTTTTCAACATTTCTTAACGATCCGGGGTGTCTTCTGATTCCATACAAATTTTTGGATTATTTGCTCCAGCTCTTTGAAGAATACTGGTGGAATTTTTATCGGAATGGCATTAAAAGTATAGATTGAGATATCACCTTGACCAGTTAGAATGGCCAAAATTAGCAAGACAGGAAACAACATGTGTTGGAGAGGATGTAGAGAAAGGGGGACCCTCTTACACTGATGGTGGGAATGCAACTTGGTGCAGCCTCTTTAGAGAACAGTGTGGAGATTCCTCAAGAAATTAAAAATAGAACTTCCTTATGACCCTGCCATTGCACTCCTGGGTATTTACCCCAAAGATACGAATGGAGTGAAAGAAGGGCCATCTGTACCCCAATGTTTATAGCAGCAATGCCCATGGTCGCCAAACTATGGAAAGAACCAAGATGCCCTTCAACGGATGAATGGATAAGGAAGATGTGGCCCATAAACACTATGGAGTATTATGCCTCCATCAGAAACGATGAATACCCAACTTTTGTAGGAAAATGGATGGGACTGGAAGTGATTATGCTGAGTGAAATAAGTCAAGCAAAGAGAGTCAATTATCATATGGTTTCACTTATTTGTGGAGCATAACAAAAAGAATGGAGGACATGGGGAGTTAGAGAGAAGGGGGTTGGGGTAAATTGGAAGGGGATGTGAATCATAAGAGACTATGGACTCTGAAAAACAATCTGACGGGTTTGAAGTGGCGAGGGGGTGGGAGTTCAGATACCAGGTGGTGGGTATTACAGAGAGCACGGATTGCATGGAGCACAGGTTGTGGTGAAAAAATAATGATACTGTTATGCTGAAAATAAATAAATGAAAATAAATAAATAAATAAATAAGAGGTATAGATTGCTCTAGGCAGTATAGACATTTTAACAATGTTTATCCTTCCGATCCAAGAGCATGGAATGGTCTTCCATCTTGTTGTGTCTTCTTCAATGAGTTCTAGGAATTTCGGGGTGGAGTCTTTTGGGTTTTCCATATAAAGAATCATGTCATCTGCGAAGAGAGAGAGATTGACTACTTCCTTGCCAATTTGTATGCCTTTTATTTCTCTTTGTTGTCTGATTGCTGTTGCTAGGACTTCTAATACTATGTTGAACAAGAGTGGTGAAAGTGGGCATCCTTGTCTTGTTCCTGATCTCAAGGGGAAGGCTGCAAGCTTTTTCCCATTGAGGATGATATTTGCTGTGGGTCTTTCATAGATAGATTTGAGGGAGTTCAGGAGTGTTCGCTCTATCCGTATACTTTGAACGGTTTTAATCAGGAACTGCTGCTGGATTTTGTCAAATGCTTTTTCTGCATCAATTGAGAAGACCATGTGGCTCTTCTCTCTTCTCTTATTAATTTTTTCTAACACATTGATTGATTTGTGAATGTTGAACCATCCTTGTAGCCCAGGGATGAATCCCACCTGATCATGGTGGATAATCTTTTTAATGTGCTGTTGGATCCTGTTGGCTAGGATCTTGTTGAGAATCTTAGCATCCATATTCATCAGTGATATTGGTCTGAAATTCCCCTTCTTGGTAGTGTCTTTGACTGGATTGGGCATCAGGGTAATGCTGGCTTCATAGAAAGAGTCAGGAAGTTTTCCTTCTGCTTCAATTTTTTTAAACAGCTTCAGGAAAATAGGTGTTATTTCTTCTTTGAAGGTTTGGTAGAATTCCCCAGGGAATCCGTCAGGTCCTGGGCTCTTGTTTTTTGGGAGGTTTTTGATCACTGCTTCAATCTGATTACTAGATATCAGTCTATCAAGGTTGTCGATTTCTTCCTGGTTCAATTTTGGGAGTTTATAGTTTTCCAGGAATGCATCCATTTCATCAAGGTTGCTAAGCTTATTGGCATATAACTGTTGATAATAACTTCTTTATTTTATTTTATTTTTTTTTAATTTTTTAAATAAATTTATTTTCAGAAAAACAGTATTCATTATTTTTCACCACACCGAGTGCTCCATGCAATCGTGCCCTCTCTAATACCCACCACCTGGTACCCCAACCTCCCACCCCCCCGCCACTTCAAACTCCTCAGATTGTTTTTCAGAGTCCGTAGTCTCTCATGATTCACCTCTGCTTCCAATTTACCCCAAGTCCCTCCTCCTAACACCCCTTGTCCTCCATGATATTTGTTATGCTCCACAAATAAGTGAAACCATATGATAATTGACTCTCTCTGCTTGACTTATTTCACTCAGCATAATCTCTTCCAGTCCCGTCCATGTTGCTACAAAACTTGGGTATTCATCCTTTCTAATGGAGGCATAATACTCCAGAGTGTATATGGACCACATCTTCCTTATTCATTTCTCCGTTGAAGGGCATCTTGGTTCTTTCCATAGTTTGGCGAACATGCCATTGCTGCTATAAACACTGCGGTACATATGGCCCTTCTTTTCACGATATCTCTATCCTTGGGGTAAATACCCAGGAGTGCAATTGCAGGGCCATAGGGAAGCTCTATTTTTAATTTCTTGAGGAATCTTCACACTGTTCTCCAAAGAGGCTGCACCAACTTGCATTCCCACCAACAGTGTAAGAGGGCTCCACTTTCTCCACAACCCCTCCAACAAATGTTGTTTCCTGTTTTGTTAATTTTGTCCATTCTAACTGGTGTGAAGTGATATCTCAATGTGGTTTTAATTTGAATCTCCCTGAGGGCTAATGATGATGAACATTTTTTCATGTGTCTGATAGCCATTTGTATGTCTTGATTGGAGAAGTGTCTGTTCATATCTTCTGCCCATTTTTTGATATGTTTGCCTCTTTCGTGTGTGTTGAGTTTGAGAAGTTCATTATAGATCCTGGATATCAACCTTTTGTCTGTACTGTCATTTGCAAATATCTTCTCCCATTCCATGGGTTGTCTCTTTGTTTTTTTGACTGTTTCCTTTGCTGTGCAGAAGTTTTTGATTTTGATGAAGTCCCAAAAGTTTATTTTCCCTTTTGGAGACATATCTTGAAAGAAGTTGCTGTGGCTGATATCAAAGAGATTAATGCCTATGTTTTCCTCTAGGATTCTGATGGATTCCTGTCTCACGTTGAGGTCTTTTATCTATTTTGAGTTTATCTTTGTGTACCGTGTAAGAGAATGGTCGAGTTTCATTCTTCTACATATAGCTGTCCAGTTTTCCCAGCACCATTTATTGAAGAGACTTTCTTTTTCCACTCTATATTTTTTCCTGTTTTGTCGAAGATTATTTGACCATACAGTTGAGGATCCATATTTGGGCTCTCTACTCTGTTCCTCTGGTCTATGTGTCTGTTTTGATGCCAGGACCATGCTGTCTTGGTGATCACAGCTTTGTAATAAAGCTTGAAATCAGTTAACATGATGCCCCCAGCTTTATTTTTGTTTTTCAAAATTTCATAGCAATTCAGGGTCTCTCTGATTCCATACAATTTAAGGATTATTTGCTCTAGCTCTTTGAAGAATACCAGTGGAATTTAGATCGGAATGGCATGAAAAGTATAGATTGCTCTAGGCAGTATAGACATTTTAACAATGTTTAATCTTCCGATCCAAGAGCATGGAATGGTATTCCATCTTTTTGTGTCTTCTTCAATTTCTTTCATGAGTGTTCTGTAGTTCCTCAAATACAGATCCTTTACCTCTTTGGTTAGGTTTCTTCCCAGGTATCTAATGGTACTTGGTGCTATAGTAAATGGAATTGATTCCCTAATTTCCCTTTCTGTATTTTCATTGTTAGTGTATAAGAAAGCCACTGATTTCTGTACATTGACTTTGTATCCTGCCACGTTCCTGAATTGCTGTATGAGTTCCAGTAGTTTGGGGCTGGAGTCTTTTGGGTTTTCCATATAAAGAATCATGTCATCTGCAAAGAGAGAGAGTTTGGCTTCTTCATTACCAATTTGGATGCCTTTTATTTCTCTTTGTTGTCTGATTCCTGTTGCTAGCACTTCTAATACTCTGTTGAACAAGAGTGGTGAAAGTGGGCATCCTTGTCGTGTTCCTGATCTCAACGGGAAGGCTTCAAGCTTTTTCCCATTGAGGATATTTGCTGTGCGTCTTTCATAGATAGATTTGATGAGGTTCAGGAATGTTCCCTGTATCCCTATACTTTGAAGCGTTTTAATCAGGGACTGCTGCTGGATTTTGTCAAATACTTTTTCTGCATCAATTGAGAGGACCATTTGGTTATTCTCTCTTCTCATATTAAATTGTTGTATCATATTGATTTATTTGCAAATGTTGAACCATCCTTGTAGCCCAGGGATGAATCCCACCTTATCTTGGAGGATAAGCTTTTTAATGTGCCGTTGGATCCTGTTTGCTAGGATCTTGTTGAGAATCTTAGCATCCATATTCATCAGTGATATTGGTCTAAAATTCTCCTTTTTGGTAGGGTCTTTGCCTGGTTTGGGAATAATTCTGGCTTCGTAGAAAGAGTCAGGAAGTTTTCCTTCTGCTTCAATTTTTTGAAACAGCTTCAGGAGAATAGGTGTTATTTCTTCTTTGAAGGTTTGGTAGGATTCCCCAGGGAATCCGTTCAGTCCTGGGCTCTTCTTTTTTTTGGAGGTTTCTGATCACTGCTTCAATCTCGTTATTAGATATCGGTCTATTCAGGTTATCGATTACTTCCTTGTTCATGTTTGGTAGTTTATATTTTTCCAGGAATGCATCCATTTCATCTAGGTTGCTAATCTTATTGGCATATAACTGTCGATAATAACTTCTGATTATTGTTTCTACTTCCTTGGTGTTCGTTGTGATCTCTCCCTTTTCATTCATAATTTTATGAATTTGGGCTTTCTCTCTTTTCTTTTGGATTAGTGTGGCCAATGGTTTATTGATCTTATTGATTCTTTCAAAAAACCAACTTCTTGTTTCATTGGTACATTCTACTGTATCTTTGGTTTCTACCTCATTGATCTCAGCTTTAATTTTGATGATTTCCTCTCTTATGTGTGGAGTTGGTTTGATTTGTTGTTGATTCTCCAGTTCTTTTAGGTGTAGAGACAGCTGCTGTGTTCTGGATTTTTCTATTTTTTTTGAGGGAGGCTAGGATGGCCTTGTATTTCCCCCTTAGGACCGCCTTTGCTGTATCCCATAGGTTTTGGACAGAAGTGTCATCATTCTCATTGGTTTCCATGAATTGTTTCAGTTCTTCTTTGATCTCCTGGTTGATCCAAGCATTCTTAAGCATGGTGGCCTTTAGCTTCCAGGTGTTTGAGTTCCTTCTGAACTTTTCCTTGTGATTGAGCTCCAGTTTCAAAGCATTGTGATCTGAGAATATGCAGTCAATAATCTCAGTCTTTTGGCATCGGTTGAGTCCTGATTTGTGACCCAGTATGTGGTCTATTCTTGAGAAGGTTCCATGTGCACTTGAGAAGAATGTGTATTCTGTTGTTTTAGGGTGGAATGTTCTGTCTATATCTATGAGGTCCATCTGGTCCAATGCGTCATTCAATGCTCTTGTTTCTTTATTGATTTTCTGCTTTGATGATCTGTCTATTTCTGAGAGAGGCGTGTTAAGATCCCCTACAATTAGTGTATTCATATCAATATGACTCTTTATCTTGATTAACATTTTTCTTATGTAATTGGCTGCTCCTATATTGGGGGCATAGCTATTTACAGTTGTTTAGATCATTTAGCTGGATAGTCCATTTAAGAATTATGTAGTGTCCTTCTGTATTTCTGACTACAGTCTTTAATTTAACATCTAATTTATCTGATATGAGAATCGCTACCCAGCCTTCTTTTGAGGCCCATTGGCATGAAAAATGCTTCTCCACCCCTTCACTTTCAGTATGGGTGTATCTTTAGGTTCAAAATGGGTCTCTTGTAGACAACATATTGATGGGTCTTGTCTTTTTATCGAATTTGCAACCCTGTGCTGTTTTATGGGCACATTTAGGCCATTCCCATTGAGAGTGATTATTGATAGATACATTTTTATTGACATCGTGTTACCTTTGAAGTCTTTCTTTCTTTGTAGATTTTCTCTATATTTCTGTTCAATGCTATTCTTAGGCTTTTCCTCTTTTATAGAACAACCCCTTAATATTTCCTGCAGTGTTGGCTTGGTGGTTGCATAGTCTTTTAAGCCTTGTTGGTCTTGAAAACTCTTTATCTCTCCATCCATTTTGAATGTCAGTCTTCCTGGATAAAGTATTCTTGGCTGCATGTTCTTCTCATTTAGTGCCCTGAATATATCTTGCCAGCCTTTTCCGGCTTGCCAGGTCTCTGTGGACTGATGTTATTCTGATGGGCTTTCCTCTGTACATAAGGAGCCTCTTTGCCCTAGCGGCTTTCAAGAGATTATAACAACAATTATAATTCTTCAATTTGACTATCAGATGTCGTGATGTTTTTTTGAAAGGTATAATCTTGGGTGGAGACCGTTCAGCCTCTAGTACATGAACACTGGTTCCATTCACGAGATTGGAAAATTTTTCATAAAGGACTTGTTCCACTCTATCTTCTAGACTTCTTTCTTTCTCCTCCCCTTCAGGGATTCCAATAATTCTGACGTTGGCACGTTTCATGGCATCATTTATTTCCCTGATTCTGTATTCGTGGCTTCTACACTGTTTGTTCCAGGCTTCCTCCTGATCTTTTCTCTCTATCTCTTTGTCCTCCAGATCACTAATTCTATCTTCTGTCTCAGTTACCCTAGCTTTGAGAGAGTTTAGATTAGATTGGAACTCATTGAGAGCATTGTGAACCTCCTCCCTGGTACCTTGAAGCTCCACCCTAACATTTTGAACATTCTGTCTGGTCGCTTTCAGCTCAGCCCTAATCAATTCTGTTTGGTCATCCATGGCTTTCTCCAACCTAGCTATTGTTTCAGAAGGTCCATCTCCTGCATTTTTCTTCTGTTGAGCATTCCTCCTCCTAGTCATTTTGGTGGGAGATGACTGAACAGATGTAGCTGGATGTATTAACCGTGGTGCAGTCAATGTGCACCCTGGAACACTTCTGAGCAATCAGGATTACCCACCCAAACGAGAGACAAAAGAAAAAAAAAAAGAAAAAGGAAAAAAAAGAGAGAGATAGACAGGAATGAAAGGGAAGATGAAAGAGAAGGTTCAGCCCAGATTGGCCCCAAGGTAAGATGTATGAAGTAGACAAACAAAAACAGACAAACAAAAAGACTGATAAACTTATATGACAATAGAAAAAATATATATGCAAATAAAAGAAGAACCTCATCAAAAAGAACCCCAAGTGTAAGATTTATATACTATCAGGACAAACACAAAAACACAGAAACACTTGTGCAAGAAAAAGATGGGAGAGTGGTTTTAAATTCTCAGTGTGTTTGAGGAAGGTTGTTTTGATTCTTCCTGGTAGTATCTTGATACCTTTGTTAAAGGACTCACCTTTCCTAAGATAAAGGGGGATTAAAAATTGCTTTACCTAGAGGGCTAGTATTGATTGGGGAAAGGGTATTACTTTGAAGTTTTACTCTATATGAATATTAGAAAATAAAAATAAAAAGGAATAAACTAGACTAAACTAAATTAAAATTTAAAAAAAAGAAGGAATTTAAAAAATAGAAATGCAAAAGAAAAACTGGTGTATGTATCAAAAAGTTCAGGTTAGAAGGTTACTATGGAATTTGATGTACTGGACAGCTCACTGTGATGGTTATTAGGTTAAAAAAATACCTATATATATATAAAAAAAAAATGAACCAGAATAGTGAGAATGAATGAAAAATAAAAGTTTTCCTATGAAGTAGTGGTTGTTCTCTCGTAGTCCTTTTTTTTCCCCTCTTTTTGTTTTTTTCTTTCTTGGTTTCTTTTCTGGGGGAGGGGCCTTCCACATGGTTGTCAGTCAATGATGTTCCCTGACTTAAGTCCTCCTGCCCCTCTCAAGGGGATGGGCTCTGAAAAAAACTGTTTTTTTTTTTTTTTAAGGCTTTTGTTCTCTGGTGGTTTTTATGTTTGTTCACTTTTTTTTTTCCTCTCACTTTGAAAACTTTTGATGGTTTTTGTAGTTTTAGAGGAAAACAAACCACACCCTCATCTCCCTCTCATAGAGAAGCCTCAGTCTGGCTGCAGAGCCTAAATAAGTTCCCCCTTGGCTGCTGGCAGAGAAGGTTCCAAGTCGCAGTCCCTGTGGACTTAGGATCTTTTGCTTGTACCCAAAGCCAAGGCAGTGGCAGCTGTCTGGGCAGATCCAGACTGCCAGAGAGGTTCCAAGCAGCAATCATGCACTGAGATTTTTCCGCTGGCCTGGGCTGGGAGTGCCTGGTTTTCTGGGTCTAAGAGTGCCTGGCCTGCATGCACCAATTTCAGGGGAGGTTGAGGTTCACACATGGGTCTCAGGCTCTGAGAATGGGGTGTAGGTCCGAGGGAGCACCAGGCTGGGCCTTCACGCACCTCTCTGGGGGCAGAGTTTGGTGCAGGCTCTGAAACAATGGCATGTATCAAAGGGCACTGGTTGGGCCTTTATACCTCTCTCAGGGGAGTATCTCAGGCTCTATAGCAGGGCTCCCACATTCTGACGCCCGGCATGGCTCCCATCCCCTCACAGGAAATGGACCCCACGCATTCTTGGTGCACTGGCGGCTTAGGGACCAAGAGCTCCTTTCTCCACCGCACTCTCTCTGCCTCAGTGACAGGGGAGGCTGTCCTGGGATTGGGGACTTAAGTCCCTGTTCCTAGCTGTCCTGATACCCACAATTTCCCCCCCCCCCCCCGCGATCCTTTGCTCTTTTGGAGTGCTTTCAACCAGTCTCCAAGTTAATGCTGCTCCTATTGGGGTATTACTTTCCAACTGGTCCCTTCTGGTGGCTCCCTCCCCGTTTTGTTTATCTTTAGATATCAGTCTGCCATTCCCACTCAGCTTTACCTGCCCACTGGCGTCTTTTCCCCCTTTAGAGATCCAGATGTGTATAATTCTGATCTCAGGCTGATTTCGTGGGTGATTGGAGTTCTTTGGTAGGTAATCAGCTCACTTTGGGGTACAAGTTGAAAAGGCACCTCCTCCTACTTCCCCACCATCTTGTCCCCCCTACCAAGTATGTAGTCTTTTTGTTTTGTTGATTTTCTTTTGTTGTGGAGAAGCTTTTCACTTTGATGTAGGCTTTTGCAATATTGATGGATTAAGAGGGTATAATATTAAGTGAAATCAGTCAGCCAGAGAAAGACAAATACCTAATGATTTCACTCATGTGGAATTTAAGAAAAAAATACACAAACAAACAAAAAAAAAGGAGGTTAAAAAAAAAAAAACAGTTTCTTCACTATGAGGAAGGAGATGGTGTTTACCAGAGGGGAGGAGGGAGAATGGGTGAAATAGGTCATGGGAATTAAGAGTACACTTATTTTGGTGAGCCCTGAGTAATGTATAGATTTGCTGAATCTATGTTATACAATTGAAATTAATATAACACTGTATGTTAATTATACTGGCATTAAAGAAATAAAAAAATTAAAAACTACAAGGGTGCAGCTTTCTAAACCATGCATTTTATTATGATCCAAAATACTTTTTTGTATTGCGCCTCTATTTATTGAAATATAGATGTCTGGTACCAGCAATTGAGTGGGTTTATTCATTGAGGTGAAGAATTTCTTAGTGTGTCCTATGTTTTATAATTTAGAATTATAATCCTGTTTCTATTTGAAAACGTCCAGTGCTAACTGTTAGTATGACTCTTTTATTGGTACATGAAATAACTTCCTTTTCCTAATATTTATCATAAATACTAAGGGATAGCAAATTAAAAATATGAATGAGAATCAGCTACCTGTGGTCTAGATCCTACCCATAGCCATGCACCATTATATTTGTTCTACTGAATTAATCTTTGGAGTAAAATTACACACAATAACCTGCATATGTAAAGGACATGCTTTAGTGAATTAAAGGAGCTACACGAACATGGAAAACATGTAGTGCAAGTTTTTATTTGTGTGTAATTTTAGAGTATACATAAAATTTTCTTACTTTTTTTAGGTGATTATTAAAATTTAACCATCCTGAGCACCATTTTCTCTATTTCTGAAGCTATGTGGGATTCTGACCATAACTTCATATGGACATCGTGGGGAATGAATAAAATATATGGAACTTCCTATTTTATCTCAATTAAACATTTGAGGGTACCTGGTTGTGTCTTAGATATGTGTGTGTTTGCACACATTTTCTTTCAAATAAGCTCACTCACATTTGTGCACACAGATGCATTTACAATCTCATCTTTTTTATTGAAAGGGAACTTGAGAGCTTAATGCGTGTGAAATGAAAGATGCAGAAATACAAAGATGTAAATTATAATGAATGACCTTAATTATAGTGATAAGTTCCTTTCCTATGTCACTGCCTCAAAGGCCTCAGAGTCAGACCACACTCACATTTATGCTGCAAGAAATTCACTATACCAGCTGATGGGACAGAATGTCTCCAAATTGATTTACTTTTTTTCTAATTAATGTGGCTTCTTTAAATGTAAATTGCCCTCATCGAAGGAAAGCTACAAATGAATTGGAAATATTAAATTTAATATCCTCAAATAATTTGACTATGTCCATATGAGGTTCTTCCTGCTGCTGGAAAATATCCCCAGACTAGTTGCTTAAAACAAACCCATATGTGCTCTTACAGTTATGGAGGCAGAAGCTTGGAAGAAGTCTCATTGGGCTAATAGCAAGATGTCTGCAGGGTTGAGCTCCTTCCAGAGGCTCAAGGGAGAATCTATGTCCTTTCCAATTCCAGTCTTCTTGCTGGCTGCCTGCATTCCTGGGCTCCTGGCTCTTCCTCCATCTTCAGACCCAACATGGCAGCATTTTGAAAGTCTCTCCAACACCAACATTTTTGTCTTCCTCATCAACATTTGAAAGTCCACTGTGATTACCTTAGTCCCCTGTGGACAATCATAGCTAATCTTTTTTTTTTTCTCTTTTGTCTTCTTATTTATTTTTATTTTGCCTTAAAACATTTTTGATTTAACAGTAATTAACATAAAGTGTTTTATTCATTTCAGGGATATAATATAATGCTTCAACAATTCTATAAATTTCTCAGTATTCATTAAGTATACTCATTTTTTCAAAGATTTTATTTATTTGACAGAGAGTGCAAGAGAACACAGGAAGGGGTAAGGGCAGATGGAGAGGGAGAAGTAGGCTCCTCATTGATTAGGGACTGTGACCCCGACCCTGACATAGGATGTGATCCCAGGACCTGGGGATCATGATCTGAGCTGAAGGAAGACTCTTAACTGAGCCATCCAGGTACCCCAGGATACTCTTATTTTTTAAGTTTTTATTTAAATTCAAGTTAGTTCTGCTTCACTTTGTCCTTACACTTTTTAAAGTAAATTGTTTCACCCCCCCAACACAAACACACAAAATTCAAGTTAGTTGACATATAGTGAAATATTAGGTTCACATGTACAATTTAGAGATTCAACACTTTCTTACATTACCCTGTGATCTTCACAGCAAGTGTGCTCCTCAATCCCAATGACCTCTCTCACTCACTTCTTATTTTATTTTATTTTTAAGCAGGCTGCATGCCCAGTTCAGAACCCAATATGGGGCTTGAACTCACTACCCTGAGATCAAGACCTAAGCTTACATCAAGGGTCTTAGGCTTGACCGATTGAGTCACCCAGGTGCCCCTTAACCATTTTTAACTGCACAGCTTGCTGGGGAACCTATAGACATATCTATATATCTAGATCTATCTAGATACCTATCTAGATAGATATATCTATCTTGAAAGATATATCTATCTAGATAGGTATCTAGATAGATAGATAGATCTAGATATATAGATATATCTATCTATATATAGATATTTATATATATAGATATCTATCTAGATAGATATCTAGATAGAAAGATAGAGCTAAATCGATCTATATCTATAGATTGATCTAGCTCTATTGATCTATAATCTATCTATAGATATAGATCGATCTAGATCTATCAATCTATATCTATAGATTGATATCTATATATAGATAGATATCTATATATATTGACCAATTGAGCCATCCAGGTGCCCCTTAACCATTTTCATATATATATATAATGTATATATTAACCATTTTCTATATATATAGATATATATCTTTTAATTAATACAATATTTTTTGTATTAAGATGTCACAACTCTTAATTTATCTTAAAGCATTGAACTCTTAACTGTTTTGGCAAAAGTGTCATGGAAGGCAAAACTGTAGTCCTCATGGTTTTATGCCAAAGGAATACAGATCATCTCTTGAAGGGGAGAATTGCAATCAACTAGAGATACCAGTGTTGTACCCACACCGTGAGTCAATATTCTCAAGACCCAAGGATCCTAGTAAAGGAAAACCCTTCAGTCTTAGATTTGGAGAAATCTTGAACCCTGGGTTGGGGTAAGGTGCTAGGAAGTTAGCTCTGTGGGAGGCAGGTGAGTTCAGGGAAGAGGAATAACTAGATTCTCCTGACTGGTAAGCTGGTGTCTTGGCAACAAGAAACTAGGAAAGAAATTCCTATCTGTGCAGACCAATGTCCTATGGGAGATGATGTGACCAGGGGTTGGAGAAACAGGTGGGAAATATATCTAAGGAGCAGATAGGGAGCTGTAAATATCTCTTCTGCTGTTGTCCTTCAGCAGGTGCAACCTTTGGCTGAGAGGTACATGGGCTTTTTCTGGAATTGTAAGTCTGGGTGAAGACTCCTGCTACATTGTTTGAAAACAGAGCCTAATATCCATCATCAACCATCGAGGGAGGAATTTGGATGTCCACACAGGCACCCTCATGCAGATAAGTCTGGAAACCCAGGAGGTACTGCAAGAAAGGACTAGTGTAGGGTAATAATAATAATGATGATGATGATGTAAGAATATTTACCTGAAGCCACCTGAGGCAATCTACCCTAGCCCAGCACTGGCATATCACTGTTGTCGTAGACCTGCTTGAATAAATTATTAATATATTTTTTAATTGTAAAAAGTAAACACTGAAATTAGCCAGGTAGGGGGGATTGTTGAGGATTAGCTAGTGCTGATGGAAGAGTGGTGATGGGTTTCAGAGAGTGGTCTCATCAAAGTAGAACACCAGTCCTAGAATCTTTGCAATTAAGGATAATAGAAATGTAGGGTATTAGCTACAAACAGGGTATGTGCTCAAGGGACAGCATTCTTTTTACTCATTTTGATCCAGGGATAATTTGAGTGTGTCCAGATATTGATGAATGATACAGACCAATGGATCATGAGACATACAATTCACAGTGCCCTTTTTCATGCTGGCCATTCCAATCAATTATTTTTTTAATTTAATAGGTGAGAGGGGATATACTAAAATAGCTTGACATTGCAATTATTTCCTTACTGGTGAGAATGGCTATATCTGTGGGCTTCTTAGATGTTTACTTTCTATATTGCAAATTGTCTGTGACAGTTCTCTGCTTTTCTTTGGTGGGGTTGGAGTGTTTATATTCCTGTTTTTGATTGCATTTTTTCAAACATAAGAATTGGAGTTTTCCCACCAACTTTGCCATTTGACCTTTAGATCCTTTATGTATGTGTAGGTATATTAGAGGATAGTAGGAAAGTTAATATACTTTGCTCAAACCTATCATTAGGTCATATTTTCCTCCTCCCTCTTGCTTGTTTAAGTGTAGAAAGTTCTTCGGCATCATTTGAAGTATTAAATCACATTTTATACATATTTCCAACATGTGTTCACACTTCTGTTATTTCCTATTCTTTCAGCCTTTTGTGATTAGATCTATTTCTTTTTTTATAAATTAATTTATTTATTTTCAGAAAAACAGTATTCATTATTTTTTCACCACACCCAGTGCTCCATGCAATCCGTGCCCTTCATAATACCCACCACCCGGTACCCCAACCTCCCACCCCCCCGCCACTTCAAACCCCTCAGATTGTTTTTCAGAGTCCATAGCCTCTCATGGTTCACCTCCCCTTCCAATTTCTCCCAACTCCATTCTCCTCTCTAACACCCCCTGTCCTCCATGCTATTTGTTATGCTCCACAAATAAGTGAAACCATATGATAATTGACTCTCTCTGCTTGACTTATTTCACTCAAAGTCACATCATTTGCAGCCCTCATTTGAAAGGTATTCTTTATCATTTGACTAATGCTCACTTTTTCTTCCTAAACAAATATGAATTAATACATTTTATATAAGATGAAATTATAATGTTAGATAATTCTTCATCCCCACTTTTTAAAAAATTTTTACTTTATTTTATTTCATTTTATTTTTCAGTGTTCCAAGATTCCTTGTTTATGCACCACACCCAGTGCTCCATGCAATACATGCCCTCCTTAATACACATCACCAGGCTCACCCACCCTCCCACCCCTCTCCCCTCTAAAACCCTCAGTTTGTTTCCTGGAGTCCACAGTCCCTCATTCTTCATCACCCCCTCTGATTTCCTCCAATTCACTTTTCCTTTCCTTCTCCTAATGTCCTCCGTTTTATTCTTATGCTCCACAAGTAAGTGAAACCGTATGATAATTGACTCTCTCTGCTTGACTTATTTCACTCAGCATAATCTCCTCCAGTCCCATCCATGTTGATATAAATGTTGGGTATGCATCCTTTCTGATGGCTGTGTAATATTCCATTGTATAAATGGACCATATCCTCCCCACTTTTTAAAAGACTTTTTGTTATATTCCTTTTTTTTCTAAATTTTTAAAAAGTAATCTATACCCCTTCATGGGACTCAAATTCATAACCTCAAAATCAAAAGCCACATGCTGTACCATTGAGACAGACACCTCCCCGCCATCGTTTTCAAGTCTTTAGAACTTTAATTGTTGAGTTAGTGAGCCATGTTGATGTCATTATATTAATACTATTTGGTGCCCCTTATAAAGTTAATTTTATATTGTCTTTGTGTTTCAGACTGTTATTTGAGATAGCTCCATACCCAATCTATTCTCATTCCTACTGCTATTCTTTGTTCCATAAGCAGTTAGTTTCTTTTTAAAACTTACATTTTATATTATGCACACACAAATGTTCATACACTTTTTTTAAAGATTTTGTTTATTCATTTAACAGAGAGAGATCACAAGTAGGCCTAGAGGCAAGCAGAGAGAGAGAGATAAAGAGAGAGAGGAGGAAGCAGGCTCCCTGCTGAGCAGAGAGCCTGATATGGCACTCGATTACAGGACCCTGAGATCATGACCTGAGCCAAAGGCAGAGACTTAACACACTGAGCCACCCAGGTGCCCTTTTTATTTTATTTATTTATTGGTTATTATCCTCTTGAGTTTTAAGATTTTTATAAATTTATTTCTTATTTATTTTCAGCATAACAGTATTCATTATTTTTGCACCACACCCAGTGTTCCATGCAATCTGTGCCCTCTTTAATACCCACCACCTGGTTCCCCCAACCTCCCACCCCCCTGCCACTTCAAACCCCTCAGATTGTTTTTCAGAGTCCATAGTCTCTCATGGTTCACCTCCCCTTCCAATTTCCCCCAACTCCCACTTTTATACAAGTTCTTGCATATAATCTTATGCTCATTGTAAATAGTCTTAAACTCTTGTACAAAGTTTTTTTGTTTTTGTTTTTGGTAGCTTTTTCTCTCTGCAGTACCTTACAGTTTTGTCTGCCAGTATAATGATAATTCATTATTTCAGTGATTGCATAATATTTCAGGGTATGGCTGGGTCATTCACACTTTTGAGGATTTTTCATATTCTTTCTCATTAAATTACTATTATATCAATTATATAAAAATATTTTGAGATTGAGTTAAAATGCTGATTCTCCATTGGGAGCAATTTTCTCCTCCCAGGGACATTGAGCAATGTCTAGACACTTTAGACTATTAGATAGGGAATGTGTCACTAGAGACCATGCATGCTCCAAATCTAAGCATCTTACAGTACTTAAGATTATATCCTCTAGATTCATCCATGTTGTTGCAAATGGCAAGATCTCATTTGTACCTCTTAATAACAAATATCTTCTCCCTCAGTGCCTACCCTCTGGTAAGTACCAGTTTTTTTCTTTGTATTTGTCTGTTCATTTGCTCTGTTTTTTAGATTACACATATAAACGAGATCATATGGTATTTGTCTTTGTCTGATTTATTTCACTTAATATACCTCTGAACCCATCCATGTTGTTTCTAAAAGCAAGATCTCATTCTTTAATATGGCTGTATTCTGCTGTATGTATACCTACAAACCAATCATCTTTATCCATTCATCTGTCACTCGACCCTTGGCTGTTTCCATATCTTAGTTATTGTAAACAATGCTGCAATAAACATTGGGTGTATATATATTTACAAATTAGTGTTTTTGTCTTCTTTGGGAAGCAGCATTACTTGACCAGGAGGGGGTTTGACTTTTAATTTTTTGAGGAATCTCCATACAGTTTTCCACAGTAGCTGAACCTGTTTGCATTCCCGCCAACAGTGCACGAGTCTTACCTCTTCTCCACATCTTTACCAACACTTGTTACTACTTATCTTTTGTATTAGCAATTCTGACTGGTGTGAGGTGATAGTCTCAATCTTTTGGATGTCATGTAAATGCAATTATTTTATTTCCTTTTCAGATGTTCACTGTTCATATGTAGAAATGCAACTGATTTTTTGAGGGTTGGCTTTGTATCCAGTGACTTGGCTAATTAGTTTATTAGTTCTATTACTGTTTTTGTGGCAACTTTAGGATTCTCTACTTATAAGATCATACTGTCTGCACACACAAGTTTATTTCTTCCTTTCCATTTTGGATGCCATTTATTTATTTTTCCTTAATTGCTCTGGGTAGAAATTTCAGTTTTATGTTGATTTGAACTTTTGAAACTGAGCATCTTTGTCTTGTTCTTGATCAAAGAAGAAAAATGTTGACTGTATTCCCATTGAGTATCATCTTTGTTGTGGGTTTTCATAAATGGCTTTATGTTGAGATAGTTCCTTCTGTTCCTAATTTTAGTGCTTTTATCATGTTCCATACCTAAATATAAACGGTAATTTCTTGAGTGCAGAAAATAAACAATAATTCACCTGCCAGGTTAATAATGCATGATTGTGTCATGTTCTTTGTCTATTTTGCTGGTTATATCAATGACATGGAACTATAGAACGATACACAAATTTCAGAATTTCTTCTTCTGGGACCTTCAGAGGAACCAGATTTGCAGCCCTTCCTCTTCAGCTTTTCCTCTCCGTGTACCTGGTCACCAAACTTGGGAACCAGCTTATCATCCTAGCAATCACCTCTGACTCCCACCTCCACAAACCCATGTACTTCTTCCTTGTCAACTTGTCCTTTGTAGGCATCTGTTTCACCTCCACCTCCACCCTCAAGATGCTGTGGAACATCCAGAGTCAGAGCCAAGTCATAACTTATGAAGTCTGCATCATGCAGATGAATGTTTTCATATCTTTTGTAGGTTTGAACAACTTCCTCCTGATTGTGATGGCCTATGACCATTTCGTGACCATCCGTCACCCCCTGCACTACATGGTCATCATGAACCCCCAGCTCTGTGGACTGCTGCCTGGTATCCTGGATCATAAGCATCCTTCATTTCTTGTTAGAAAACCTAATTGTGTTGTAGCTGTCTTTCTGCACAGTCTTGGAAATTCCCCATTTCTTCTGTGAACTCAATCAGATGATATAACTTGTCTGTTCTGATTCCTTTCTGAATAATGTGGTGATTTATTTTGCAGCTATCCTGCTGGGTGGTGGTCCTCTTGCTGGGAATCTTTACTCTTACTTTAAGATAGTTTCCTCCACATATCAGATCTCAACAGCAGAAGGAAAGTACAAAGCATTTTCTACCTTTGCATCTCACCTCTCAGTTGTCTCTTTATTTTATTGTTTGAGCCCAGGAGTGTACCTTAGCTCTGCTGCTACACAGACCCAGGGTCCCCGTACAAGTGCAGTGGCCTCAGTGATGTACACAGTGGTCACTCCCATGCTGAACCCCTTCATCTACAGCCTAAGGAACAAAGACATAAACTAGGCTCTAAATGTACTTTTCAGGGTGAAGTCATTAAAGGACCATTTTTAAAGAAATACCTGTGATTTCAGCCTTAATGTTTAACAGCCAGAAATTGTGATTCTTTAATCAGATCCTGAAAGATGAACTTAATCCCTCTATTTATATCCTAGAGTTTCAGATTTTTCTGAAGTTCAACTGCTTTATTAAACTCTCTGCTCCTTCTGATAGCCAACAATTTTTCCTATTGTTTTCTTAATTTCTGAAGTTGGTTCAACCTCGAATCAGAAACAGTTTAGGGATTCATACATGCTTCAAGGGTGATGAACTGTCATAGTTTGATGAAATAAACTACATTTGGCAACTGAGGCCATTTTTATAATATTATTGTAGAGGAAATTTGAGATCACAGTTTTTCACTCTCTGTCTGCCATTCCTTTCTACTATATTACCGTAAATGGTTTTCCTGATAATATAGACTTTAACCTACTAGTTTGTTTTTTAACTAGTCATGGGGCTTCATGATTCTCAAGAGGATCTTGTTCTCTTATCAGCTCAGCATACACAGTATCTCAGGCACAGAAGAATAAGAAGAATGTACTGAGAAGAATAAGACAAAAAATGCTTATTCAAACACCCTTCAAGTGGCACCTGGGTGGCTCAGTCATGATTCTGGGGTCCTGGGATTGAGTCCCACATCAGACTCCCCCTGCTCTGTTTCTCCCTCTCTTTCTGCCTGCTATTCCCCATCTTGTGCTTGCTCTCTCTCTCTGTGTTAAATAAATAAATAAATAAAATCTTAAACAAAAACAAACAAACAAACAAACAAAAACACCCTTCAAGTGTGATCTACAGAAAGACAAATTTGCATAAATGAAGTGACTAAATGTGGCTCAGTATCAGAGAAATCCCGAAATATGAAGCAGTAAAATTTTCTATCACACCATATTTTATTGCAGAAAACCTGTGTTCGCTGATGTTCATCTACTCATCTACTCAAATGTGGGATATTTGGTATCCATGTTTAGAGGTGGTTTTTTGTTTGTTTGTTTGTTTTAACTGGAGTGAAGAATTTGGTGGCAGATTTTATATTATTTAATTGGATGATTTCCATTTGAAAATTTCCAGTGCTACCTACCAATGTTACTCCCTCTATTGCCCTAAACTTAAATTCTTCCCTTTTAAAAATGTTGTCATAAATGTTGTATTGTGAGTGAACAATAAGTGTATTTACTCTGTCATTAATTTCTTTGTTATATTATAAACTCTCTCCAATACTATGATCTAAGATGACTCAGAAAAGAGCTGGAATTTCTGCTCATAAATGTCTGGGAATGAAAACTTGTTACTGAAGTTCCCACAAATTATTCCTGCAAAAACACACAGGTCTTTCCAACTTCTACCAGTAACCTAGAAAAGAATCTCAATAGTAATCACTTTTCAGTACAGTTATCTGAAATAAATATGAATAACCAGGCCATTATGCATACTCCTATCAAATATCAGAACAAATGTCAAAAATAAGAAGCAGTAGATTATTAATATTCTCAGTTCTGTTTACATTGATTATTGAATCAGTCAGCTATTGTTGTATAATAAGCCAAGCCAAAATGAAACAATATATGATATATATATATATATATTTTTTTTTAATTTTATGGGAGTCTATGATGGAAAAGTCTTTCTGTCTCTCCTGGTCTCTTCATGAGCACGCTGTCAGCTGTGGGCCCACTAAAAATGCCCTGCTAATTCTGGCCATGTTCTCACGTTTTGGGTGCTTGCTGGTGGTATGCTGGTTTAGTTTGGCCAATGTGAGAGCAACTGGGTTCTGGGTTCTGCTTCACATTATTTCTCCTCCTGCAGCAGAATAGCCTAGATTTACTTACATAGCAGAGGCAGGGTTAAAAGAGAACAGGAGAAACACACCAAGGCCCCTTGAAACACAGTTATTTTCATCATACATTATTAGGCAAGGCAAATAAAATGTTACGTTCAGTCTAGATTCAAAGGCGGAAAAAATATATTCTACCTCTCAATGTAAGGAGCTTCACATTCACCTTGCAAAGTACATGGATTCAGTGATAAGTGGTGAATGGGGGCCATCTCTGCAAAAGGTCTACCACAAGTGTCATTTTCAATTCCACATAGTTTTATTGGTGCAAGACACAAAATCAACATACAGAACAATATATTCAGTACAACAGTACAACAACTATTACAGTAATTCAACAATTCTACACATGACTAGGGGTTTATCATGGAGACTGTTCTAAAGGGTTGAGTCTGCAGGATTTTCATATTTAGTTCCTATCATCGGTAAATAAAGACAATTTTACCTCTCCCTTCTTTTCTTTCTTTCTTCCTTTCCTTCCTCTCTTTCTTTTTTTGTCTTTCTTTTTCTTTCTTTCTCTGTATTCTTTCCTTCCTTTCTTCCATTATTACTTCTTTCTAATTTGGATGCCTTTTATTTCTTTATTTACCCTGATTGCTCTGGCTAGGACCTGCAGTATTATGTTGGATAGGAATGGATGGTGAGAGTTGACACCTTGTCTTGTTACTGATCTCAGAGTAAAAGTTTTCTAACCATTAACCATTTGAGTATGACGTCATTGTGGGTTTGTCAGATATGTTCTTCTGTTATGTTGAGGTATGTTCCTCCTCAACTATACCTAGTTTGTTGAAGATTTTTTTTAACTCATGAAAGTATGTTGTTTTTGTCAAAACCTTTTCTGCATGCATTGAGATAATCATAAGATTGTTATATTTCATGCTATTAATGGGGTGTATTACACTTTTTGACTTGCTTGTGTTGAACCATCCTTGTGTCCCAGGGATAAGTACCAGTTGATCATAACATAATCTTTTCAATGTGTTGTTTAATTCAGTTTGCTAATGTTTTTGGTTTTGTTTTTTTTTTTTTTAAATATCATGTCTATGTTTATCAGGGATGTTGGTCTATAGTTCTTTTTTTTTTTTTGTATAGACATTTTCTGGTTTTGGTATTAGGGTAATGCTGGTCCTGTAAAATGAGTTAGAGAATGTGTTCTCCTTTCTAATTTTCTGGAAAGTCTTGAGAATTATTTTTATTAATTATTTTTTTAAATGAGTAGTAAAATACACCTGCGAAGCTCTCTGGCCCTGTATTTATTTTCTTTGCTGGGAGACACATGATTACTGATTTAATCACCTTACTCATTATTGGTTTTTTCATATTTCCTATTTCTACCTGATTTATTTGTGGTAGGTTAAATGTTTCTAGGGATATATCTATGTATTCTTGGTTGTCCATTTTTTCAGAGTAACTTGTTCATAGTGGTCTCTATGATTCTGTTATTTCTGTGGTATTGGTTGTAAGATATCAACTTATGCTATTTACAAAAAAAACTTTAAGAATTTTTTTGAAGATTATTTATTCATAAAGGAGACAAAGAGAAGGGAGAGAGGGAGACAGAGGCAGACTCCATGCTGAGCATAGAGATGGAAGTGGGGTTTGATCTCAGGATACTGAGATCATCACCTGAGTGAGAACCAAGAGTCAGACTCTTAATTGAGCCACCCAGACATCCACTGCTTCTTTTTTTTCTAAGATTTATTTATTTATTCGACAGACAGAGATCACAAGTAGACAGAGAGGCAGTCAGAGAGAGGAGGAAGCAGGCTCCCTGCCGAGCAGAGAGCCCAATGCGGGACTCTATCCCAGGACCCTGAGATCATGATCTGAGCCAAAGGCAGCGGCTTAACTCACTGAGCCACCCAGGCGCCCCAACTGCTTCTTTATTTATTTGCACCTTCTTCCTTTTCTTACCTTTTCAAAACTTTGGCTCCTAGCTTTGTTAAATTTTTCTATTACTTTTCTGGTCTATGTATAATTTCTGTATGCTCTGAATTTTTTTTAAATTTCTTTTCTTTTGCTGCTATGGACTTAGTTTGTTCTTTTCTCTAGTTTTTTGACTCATAAAGTTAGGTTATTTACTTAAGATCTCTTTTTAATGTGCTCATTTATTGCTATAAACTTCTCTCTTAAAGCAATTTTGGCAACATCCCATAAGTTTTGATAAGCTGTATTTCCATTTTCATTTGAGTCAAGATTTTTAAATGTCTTTTTTGGTTTCTTCACTCACCCATCAGCTGTCCTGGTTGGCATGGTTTACTTGCCACATATTTGTGAATATATCAGATATATGTACCCTACATTCATTACAGCATTATTCACCATAGAAAAGTTATGGAAACAGCCTAGTATCCATCTACATATGAATTAATAATGAAGGCACATTCATACAATGGAATTCAACAAATAAAACAAGGCATCCTTTTCTTTGTTGAAACATGGATTGATCCTGAGGGCATTACACTAAGTGAAATAGTCAGAGAAAGGCAAGTAGTGTATGATCTCACTTATATGTGAAATACAGAAATCTGAACTCCTAGTAACAGTAGTTTGATATTTGCTGGTGGTTGGGGTTTGGAGCAATGAGATCACCATAGTTTTATATGCCAATTACATTTCAATAAAACTGGATAAATAAAGAAAAATATTCCTAAACCTGTCTTCTACATGCATTTAATTTTTAAACATAAGTTTTATTCAAGCAAAATTGCATCATGAGCATTAATAATTTTCTTCTAGTTCTGGTTAAATACTTCACTTTTATAAAATTTGTCATTTATTTGACTATATAACTTGTTCATATCTCCCCAATTACTGTTTCTTAATGGGAAAATACATTATTTCTTTTAAAAAGTTTCAAATGATGATGAAAAAGCTAGTAGTTTGCTGGATAAAATTCTGGTGACTATAATGGACATGACAGAATTTAGTATCCCCAATTAACTTTGCTTTAGTGGCTCTTGACATGCATGTGAGGTCAAATGCTGTCATGTAAAATTGTGGGCTCATGTTTATAAATCAAAGAATGCTTTTTAATTTTTTTTAATATTTTTATTTCTTTTCAGTGTAACAGTATTCATTGTTTTTGCACCACACCCAGTGTTCCATGCAATCCGTGCCCTCCCTAATAACCGCCACCTGGTTTCCCCAACTTCCCACCCCCCACTCTCTCAAAACCCTCAGATTGTTTTTCAGAGTCCATATTCTCTCAGGGTTCACCTCCCCTTCCAATTTCCCTGAACTCCTTCTCCTCTCCATCTCCCCTTGTCCTCCATGTTATTTGTTATGCTCCACAAATAAGTGAAACTATATGATAACTGACTCTCTTATTTCATTCAGCATAATCTCTTCCAGTCCGTCCATGTGGCTACAAAAATTGAGTAAGGATGCTTTTTTAAATCAAAAGTTTCATGTACAATTCTAATTCCTTGTGGATATGCTGCTGCAGTCGTTTCACCATGGTTTTAACAGTAGTAATTAATCTTTCACAGATCACCACATGGCCTTCAGAAGTTTTTTGGTCACAATGATAATGGTGGCACAAGTTTGAGAGCTTCACCAACATCCAACCATCGTATGAATTGTTATCAATTGTCATATGGTATCTTGTTTTTTGTTTTCTTTTGTTCTGTTTGTTTCTCTGTGTGTGTCTGTGTCTGTGAGAGAGAAAGAGGTCATGATCTTCTCCAAAAACAGGTTTCCACCCTATTGAATCCTAATGAGTACAATACTGACTGTCTCCATTCTTGATTATGAGCCAGGATAATATTCTTGGATGTAAAAACATGTAAAGGATAATATTCTTGGAAGTAAAAACTCCTGTCTACTTCAAGGTATTGAAATTGTAAGTTAGTTTTCACCCTGGCTTTTAATGTGTCTTGGATCAAAATGGGTTCTAATCTCTCCCGAGGATCGTCTTTGAATCCAGATTCCCAGAACGAGATATTTTAAACCATAGTTGATCCATTGTTTGCATTTCAGATGTTACCTCCTTCCAGCAGAACCCTCTCCAATAAAAAACAAGACACTATACCAGGATGAAAACCATTATGAATATGTCAATGGGAAGATCAATCAATAGGAAAACAGTATCTGCATAAGGATGCATGCATAAGGATACCATGAAGACGACATCAGTGATACAATAGTTCTTAGCTCCATCAGTCATTGAGTTATAAAGGAGGTACTGATCTTTCTGAGGCATATGGAAAGAAAAACTTTTATTTCTTTGATCTTTTCTTAGACTAGGAATGGTTATCAACAGGCAATGGGGTGGGAATAAATATTGCCTTTAGAGAAAAGCCTGACCCTCTGGAGTGGAATTTCCATACCTTCCCAGTGGACACCTAACTTAATCTCAGTGTCTTCTCTGAGATCATTTCACTGCTGAAGGTGGACAGGGTCATGAAAACTTTGATTAAAATTTACACCAGTGGTAGACTGTTTGCACAGATGGCCTCACATCCCCATATTTCTCCATAGCCATGTTTTTGGCAATGTGTGCAGCACCTTTCAGCAGGTAGTGAAAACTATTCCTCTATTTTGATCTGGGCTAGATTAGTATTTTTAATTTGCTGTGGCTGGAAAAATATGATGGGAGTGATAGTGGACCATAGAGCCTTGGTGCATTTCTCTGCTCTGTCTTGGAACTCTGCCTCCAAAACCCATTAAGCCAGGTGGGCTGCCAGAGGAAGTGAGGACATGTGAAACAGAGCCCACTTATCCAAGTCAAGGCAACCCTGGGCTAGCCATAGATAGCTAGCCAAGCCCCAGGTTTATCAGAATGCCTTGTGAAGATAATCAGAGCTCCCCTAGCTGAAACACAGCTGACTCAAGAATCTTGAGGAGATCAACAGATATTAGAACAACTCACCACCATAAAATTCCAATTGATCCTAAAAACATTAAAGCAGGCCATTTGCTTTCAGGATGAGTTGTTATGCATCAATATTCATGATCATTTGTTATTCCAGTTTATTTTGTAAAACTGTTAAAAGGTGGCTCTAAGGAGAATCTTCTTCAGATACCAAGTAGGGAAGGACTTGCATTTTTGTGGAGAAAATATAGAGACCCAGAATCACATAACTAGTCAGGAATTTATTATCTCTGTGTCTTGCAGAGATATCTTGATTTTAGCCCAATAAGACTCATTTTTGGTTTGACCTTCATGACTGGAAGAGTGTAAATTTGTTTTTTTTTAAACCCTCAGTGAGGTATTGGTGATAGCAGTAATAGGAAATTGAACAAAGATATCTCCCCAATAAAATTTTCTTTGAAGAAACTGAATTTAAACCTCTCAATTCATTCACTTAATTTCCTTGAGTAAGGGCACTTTGAGTTAAAACTCTATCTGAAGTAGAAGAAAAATCTAAATTCAGTTTGGAGATATTAAGCCCTATTAGATGGCATAGAGAAGAGCTCCTTGCATAAATGTCCGTGTGGTTGTGTCTTTTTTTTTTTAAGATTTTATTTATTTATTTGACAGAGATCACAAGTAGGCAGAAAGGCAGGCAGAGAGAGGAGGCAGACTCCCCACTGAGCAGAGAGCCTGGGGCTTGATCCCAGGACCCTGAGATCATGACCTGAGCTTAAGGCAGAGGCTTTAACCCACTGAGCCACCCAGGTGCCCCAGTGTGGTTGTGTCTTTGAGGACTCTGAAAATTAAGATAGGCAAAGTGATTCACTGTTAAAGTTAAAGCCAGATGTTCTACTCAAAAATTTTTTGTCTATATTTCACCATTCCTAAAATATCTTGTGAAGGCCAAAGTTCATCCTTTTCATTTCTTTAGGCTCCAAGTTTCTCTCGAGCTCTCTTTCAACACAATAGACAGGTGTAATTAGTTATAGTGAATGTTAGGAGTGTTCTGCATGTATATATATGCATGTGAATGTGTTTGAACAAAATATGTATACATAAACATAGAATTAAATTCACACAACCCTACTATTGAACATACTTTGGTGAAAAAAGTACTTCCACACATTTCATCTTTTCTCACAATACCCCTTAAAGTCATGTTTATGATTCCACAGGGTGCTCCCAAGAAAATGAGAGGTGGAGAGATTACACCCTAACAATTGTATAGCAAAACAGTTTGACTTATTGTGCACTTTCTTGATTTCTATGGAAATGTAATCATTGCATGTGTACTGGTCACTTTTCAATAATTTTTTTAATTCCTAAAGTTGTACAACTTAAATATATACTGTTTATCACATGTAATAATGCTCCAAGGTATTCATAAAATTTAAAATCCTAGGGTGCATTAATCAGGGTCATATCTGGAGCATAGTTAGCTGAGTCACACCTATCAGAGTGGGAGAGTTGTCTTCCAACCCTGAAAAAGCAAAAGTTCATATAATATAATTCATATAATTATATTTATTATAATTATATTCATATTACATATATTCATATATAATATATAATTATGTATATTCGCATCATATATATTCAACATAATTATATAATTCATATAATTAGACTAATACAATTCACATTTGATAAACTTATTGGTTTTTTTCATACCTAGAAGATGAGTTTACACATATAAAAAGAGTAAATGACCTATATTGTTCAAGACAGAAGAGCACTACAGCCACGTACCTCATGGGTAAGTCTTAGAAACACAAAGTAGAGATTTGCACCTGACTAAGGACTCATGAGGAGCCCTGGAGAGATAACAACTCCCTACCCTTCCATTCTCTCCAATAATAAAGACATTATATAATTTTATTATATGCTTTGTACACAACAAAGATCTGATACTCAAAAGTCACCTTCATGATTATTCTGTTTTTCAAGTTTATTGAACGTCACTGGATTAAAAAAGTGAGTCCATTGAGAACCCTTTGAGGTAACATGGAAAGACTGGAAGGACATGTATATTTGCACAAAATTTGTGACATCCTGGACAGAATTCCAAACTTGCTGGTGAGTCATCCTGTGGTTATGAGGATAATATATAATGGATGATACTGATGCTATTTGTTCACTGCCCCTTTTGAGGTTACATAGCAAAATTTCAAATGGTGGGAGATATTTTGTTTAGAGAAAAGGAAGGAATCATATTTGTATTCCACACTGGAAATTTTCAACAAGAAACCAGAAAATAGTTTAATAAAAACAGTCTTTCATCATAATAAATACACCTTATAAATGGACCCTGATATTCAATAATTCAATAGGTAGAGGAAGTGTGAGAAAGAAATATTTTGCATAACAATAAATGTATACTTTAATATTTTGCTTCATCATCCTTAAAGTTTGACTCTAGACCATATTATGTCAATCCGTTTTTTTCCATATTTGTCTTCCTGTGTAGATTCCACTTGGAGACATGTATTTTATTATCATTTATTTTGCCAGTGTCTATGGCAGGCATGGTGGCAACATGCTTTGTAACAACAGGATCCTAGTGTATAGAAAAATCCCCATGATCAGCTGTAACATTCAATATGTCAGAAGTCTGCATTCTCAGGAACAGCAGTTAATGTAGTGATATACAAAGGAATGATGGTCACAAAAGGGAACTACAGTCTCAGATATTTCTGTTATAAACTTATATAAATGGCCAAGAATACATTTTCAATAGGAGTAGTCAGTCAATCAAAAGAAAAAATACTCACTATGATATATTTTATTTGCGAAGAATTGTTCATAACAATTCATGTGGTCATTTGAAATAATTGATAATATCAAAAAATTTCACATCCACAGTTAGTAAAAATATTAAGAAAGTAGGAAAACGATGAAGGGAAAATCTCTTGGGTATCAGAGATACATAAAGCTTAATAAAGTGAGTGATATAAGTACACAGAGGTCAAAATTAAAAAAAAAAATAGAAATTCCAGGGAAAAATAAAAGGGGTATGTTCTACTTAAATAATCAGATCAAAATATCTCAACATTTGGCACAGTCATTGGGGTTTGCAATTATGGGCACTTATTCAACTCCAGGGTGATTGTCCCTTTTAGAGCTGTCATCCTAGAGAATCTCATCAAAGCCTTCTTTATGTCTTTGTTCCTCAGGCTATAGATGAAGGGGTTCAGCATGGGTGTGACCACTGCATACATCACTGAGGCTATTGCAATTGAGTGGGGGCTCTGGGTAGCAGCAGAACTAAAGTACGCTCCTAGGCTCGTAAAATAAAATAAGGAGACAACTGATATGTGAGATGCGCAAGTGGAAAATGCTTTATACTTGCCCTGAGCTGAGGATATTTCACATATAGAAGAGACAATCTTAGAGTAAGAGTAAAGGATCCCAAGAAAGGAACCACCACCCAGCAACATAGCTGCAAAATACATTACCATGTTATTGAGAAAGGTGTCAGAAGAAGCAAGTTGTATCATTTGATTGAGTTCACAGAAAAAATGGGGGATTTCGACCTCTGTACAGAAAGACAGCTGCAACACCATGGAAGTGTGTAACAGGGAATGCAAGACACTGATGATCCAGGACACCAGAAACAGCAGTCCACAGAGCAGGGGGTTCATGATGACCATGTAGTGAAGGGGGTGACAGATGGCCACAAAGCGGTCATAAGCCATCATACTCAAGAGGACATCCAACACAGCAAAGAGTGTGAAAAAGTACATCTGAGTAATGCAGCCTGCATATGTTATGACTTGGCTCTTAGTCTGAATATTCCATAGCATCTTGGGGATGGTAGTGGTGGTGAAACAGATGTCTACAAAGGACAGGTTGGTAAGGAAGAAGTACATGGGGGTGTGGAGGTGAGAGTCAGAACCAACAGCCAGGATGAGGAGCAGGTTTCCAAACACAGTGATCAGGTACATGGAGAGGAAAAGCCCAAATATGAGGGGCTGCTGTTCTGGCTCTTTTGAAAATCCCAGAAGAAGAAATGCTGAAATTTGTGTATCATTGACTGGCTCCATATGGTGGAGGTGACTACTAGCACAGAGGAACAGAACATAAATAATTTTGACACAAATGGGTATTGCTCACATTGTGGAAATATTACAACATATATTTTCTAATCAGAAGCTAATTTCAATGTTTTGTGAATAGGTTTGGACCTCTTGAAGAGATACCTATTTCCTCTCTGAATAGAAGTTTCCATCCTGACATCAGATGTTCTCCAAAGATCAAGAATTGTACAGCTTGAATAAGAAATTATTTCATGCATTTGAGGAATATATAGTATCAGCCATGTTTCCAGCATTTCCTAGTCATAAAGTAGAGGATGCTAAAAAACTAAAGTCCTTAGAATTCAATGATGCTGATAGGATAAAAGCAGATATAAATATTAAATAATACTGGGATGAGGACAGATAAGAACACAGAAGCAGTCTAAGGAGTGAGTGTATGGGTGTTAGGTTAGGTGTTCAGTCAAGACTGGCTAAGAAGGTAACATCTGAATGGAGACAGCATGGAAGAGAGGGTGGATGACTGGAGGTCTTCCTGGAAGAGGAAACAGCTGGTGCAAAGCCCCTGAGGAAGTGCTTCTGTCAAAAACTCGAGGGTCAGAAGGGAGCCAGCGTTTTGAGGGGAAAGAAAATGAGGGAGAGTGATGAGAAGTGGTAGCAGTGAATTTCAAAGACTCATGTGGCCTCATCGCTGCTTAAATTTCAAGACACAGGGACTTCCTCATCCACACTATGTACCTCTTGGACTTCATCAACCTGTTTGTAATAGCATCCTGTCAACTGATCACACCCCTCCTTAGTACCATCTGTTTATCGAGTTTGGCATGTGGATTAAAAGTGTCACCTTGAAGTAGCAGAATCCATATATCCCTGTTCTGAGGACCATTCTCACTCCTCAAGGTGCCCCCACACATGTGCACACACATACACACACACACACACAAACACACACACACACACACAGAGTCACATACACACAACTGCATACCATATCCTCCCAATGGGTATTACCTCTATGTCCTTCTCTTCTCCCCCAAGTCTGCCCCAACACACTGTTTAGGATATGAAGGCATTCACATCAAATTACCTTTCCATAAGAAATGTAGAAATAGTACTCAGAAATTCCTATTCATGGCTTCCCAGGAACAACTCATCTTGGGGCACCACTTTTGACGGCTACTTTCTGACATGTTTATAAAGGAACAAAAAAAAATGTGTTCAATAAACAGACTGAAAGAGAGGGTCAGGGAGAGAGGGACATAAATAAATTGACATAAAGAGAAAAAAATAAAATAAGAAAAAAACGGGGAGGGAGTAAAACTATAAGAGATGGAAATGGTGAGGGGAGCAAACCATAAGAGACTGTTAATTTTAGGACACAAACTGAGGGTTGCAGGAGGGCAGGGGGATGGTGGGGTGGGGTAACATGGTGATTGGTCTTAAAGAAGACCCTTGATATAATGATCACTGTGTGTTACATGTAATTGATGAATCACTAAATTCTACCTCAGAAACTAATTATAAAATATATGTTAATTAAAATACATTTAAATACAAATATATTAATGTAAATGATATTAAAAAATAAAATTAAATGGGCTAAATGCCCCAATAAAGAGGCAGAGGGTATCAGAATGGATGATAAAACAAAACCCATCAATATGCTGTCTACAAGAAACTCATTTTAGACCCAAGACATCTTCAGATTTAAAGTGGGGTGCGGAAAAAAATTTAACATGCTAAAGGACATTAAAAGAAAGCTGGGGTGGCAATCCTTATATCAGACCAATTAGATTTTAAGCCGAACACTATAATAAGAGATAAGGAAGGACACTATACCATACTCAAAGGGTCTGTCCAACAAGAAGATCTAACAATTTTAAATATCTATGCCCCTAATGTGCAAGCAGCCAACTATATAAACCAATTACTAGCAAAAATCAAAGGAACACATCAAAAATAATACAATAGTAGGGGACTTGAACACTCCCCTCACTAAAATGGAAAGATCATCCAAGCAAAAGATCAAAAGGGAAATAAAGGCCTTAAATGACACACTGGACCAAAAGGACATCACAGATATATACAGAACATTTCATCCCAAAGCAACAGAATACACATTCTTCTCTAGTTCACATGGAACATTCTTTAAAAGAAATCACACCCTGAGTCATACTTCAGGTCTCAACCAGTATCAAAATATTGGGATCATTCCCTGCAAATTTTCAGACCACAATGCTCTGAAGCTAGAACTCAATCACAAGAGGAAAAGTGAAAAGAACCCAAATACATGGAGACTAAACAGCATCCTTCTAAAGAATGAATAGGTCAACCAGAAAATTACAGAAGAATTGAAAAAAAAATCTTGGAAACAAATAATAATGAAAACACAATGGTTCAAAATCTCTGGGACATAGAAAAGGCAGTCCTGAAAATAAAATATATAGTGATACAAGACTTTCTCAAGAAACAAGAAAGGTCTCAAACACACAACCTTACCCTACACCTAAAGGAAATGGAGAAAGAACAAAAGAAAGCCTAAACCCAGCTAGAAAAGAGAAATCATAAAGATCAGAGCAGAAATCAATGAAATAGAAACCAAAAGAACAATAGAACAAATCAACAAAACCAGGAGCTGGTTCTTTGAAAGAATCAATAACATTGATAAGCCTCTGGCCAGACTTATCAAAAAGAAAAGAGAAAGGACCCAAATAAATAAAATCATGAATGCAAGAGGAGAGATCACAACCAACATGAAAAAAAAAAAAAAAACCAATTCTAAGAACATATTATGAGCAACACTATGCCAGCAAATTTGACAATTTGGAAGAAATGGATGCACTCTTAGAGACATATACACTACCACAACTGAACCAGGAAGAAATAGAAAACCTGAACATACCCATAACCAGTAAGGAGATTGAAACAGTCATCAAAAATCTCCAAACGAAAGCCGAGGGCCAGCCGGCTTCCCGGGGGAATTCTACCAAATATTTAAAGAATTAATTCCCATTCTCCTGAAACTGTTCCGAAACTCGAAATGGAAGGAAAACTTCTGAACTCATTTTATGAGGCCAGCAACACCTTGATCCCAAAACCAGACAAGGATCCCACCAAATAAAGAGAATTACAGACCAATATCCTTGATGAACACAGATGTGAAAATTCTCACCAAAATACTAGCCAATAGGATCCAACATTACATTAAAAGGATCATTCACCACGACCAAGTGGAATTTATTCCAAGGCTGCAAGGTTGGTTCAACATCCGCAAATCAACCAATGTGATATAGTACATTAATAAGAGAAAGAACAAGAAACATATGATACTCGTAATAGATGCTGAAAAAGCATTTGACAAAGTACAGCATCCCTTGCTGATCAAAACTCCTCAAACTGTAGGGATAGAGGGCACATACCTATATATCATCAAATGCAGCTATGAAAAACACACCACAAATATTCTCAATGGAGAAAAACTGAAAGATTTTCTGCTAGGGTCAGGAACACAACAAGGATGTCCATTATCACCACTGCTATTCAATAATAGTACTAGAAGTTCTAGCCTCAGCAATCAGACAACAAAAAGAAATTAAAGTCATCCAAATTGGCAAATAATAAGTCAAACTACACTCTTTGCAGATGATATGATACTCTATGTGGAAAACCCAAAGACTCCACTCCAAGTCTGCTAGAACTTGTACAAGAATTCAGTAAAGTGTCAGGATATAAAATCAATGCACAGAAATCAGTTTCATTTCTTTACACCAACAACAAGACAGAAGAAAGAGAAATTAAGGAGTCCATCTCATTTACAACTGCACCCCAAACCATAAGATACCTAGGAATAAACCTAACCAAAGAGGAAAAGAATCTATACTCAGAAAACTATAAAACACTCATGAAAGAAATTGAGGAAGACAAAAAGAAATGGAAAAATGGTTCATGCTCATGGATTGGAAGAACAAATATTGTGAAAATGTCTATGCTCCACAAATGAGTGAAACCATATGATAATTGACTCTCTCTGCTTGACTTATTTCACTCAGCATAATCTCTTCCAGTCCCATCCATGTTGCTACAACAGTTGGGTATTCAACCTTTCTGATGGAGGCATAATACTACATAGTGTATATGGACCACATCTTCCTTATCCATTCGTCCGTAGAAGGGCATCTTGGTTCTTTCCATAGTTTGGCAACTGTGGACATTGTTGCTATAAACATTGGGGTACAGATGGCCCTTCTTTTCACGACATCTGTATCTTTGGGGTAAATACCCAGGAATGCAATTGCAGGATCATAGGGAAGTTCTATTTTTAATTTCTTGAGGAATCTCCATGCTGTTCTCCAAAGAGGCTGAAACAACTTACATTCCCACCAACATTGGAAGAGGGTTCCCCTTTCTCCACATCCTCTCCAACACATGTTGTTTCCTGTATTGTTAATTTTGGCCATTCTAACTGGTGTAAAGTGATATCTCAATGTGGCTTTAATTTGAATCTCCCTGAGGGCTATGATGATGAACATGTTTTCATGTGTCTGATAGCTATTTGTATGTCTTGATTGGAGAAGTTTCTGTTCATATCTTCTTCCCATTTTTTGATATGTTTGCCTGTTTCATGTGTGTTGAGTTTGAGGAGTTTTTGATAGACCCTGGATATCAACCTTTTGTCTGTACATTTGCAAATATCTTCTCCCATTCCGTGAGTTGCCTCTTTGTTTTCTTGACTGTTTCCTTTGCTGTGCAGAAGCTTTTGATTTTGATGAAGTCCCAAAAGTTTATTTTCGTTTTTGTTTCCTTTGCCTTTGGAGACATATCTTGAAAGAAGTTGCTGTGGCTGATATCGAAGAGGTTACTGCCTATGTTCTCCTCTAGGATTCTGATGGATTCCTGTCTCACATTGAGGTCTTTTATCCATTTTGAGTTTATCTTTGTGTACGGTGTAACAGAATAGTCAAGTTTCATTCTTCTACTTATAGCTGTCCAGTTTTCCCAGCACCATTTATTGAAGAGACTGTCTTTTTTCCACTGTATATTTTTCCTGTTTTGTCGAAGATTAATTGACCATAGAATTGAGGGTCCATATCTGGGCTCTCTACTCTGTTCCTCTGGTCTGTGTCTGTTTTTATGCCAGTACCATGCTGTCTTGGTGATCACAGCTTTGTAATAAAGCTTGAAATCAGGTAACGTGATGCCCCCAGTTTTTTTTTTTTTTCAATATTTCCTGAGCGATTCGGGGTCCCTTCTGATTCCATACAAATTTTTGTATTATTTGCTCCAACTCTTTGAAGAATACCAGTGGAATTTTTATTGGAATGGCATTAAAATTATAGATTTCTCTAGGCAGTATAGACATTTTAACAATGTTTATTCTTCCGATCCAAGAGCATGGAATGGTCTTCCATCTATTTGTGTCTTCTTCAATTTCTTTCATGAGTGTTCTGTAGTTCCTCAAGTACAGATCCTTTACCTCTTTGGTTAGGTTTCTTCCAAGGTATCTTATGGTTCTTGGTGCTATAGTAAATGGAATCGATTCTCTAATGTGCCTTTGTGTATTTTCATTGTTAGTGTATAAGAAAGCCACTGACTTCTGCACACTGACTTTGTATCCTGTCACGTTGCTGAATTGCTGTATGAGATCTAGTAGTTTGAGGGTGGAGTCTTTTGGCTTTTCCATATAAAGAATCATGTCATCTGTGAATAGAGAGAGTTTGACTTCTTCATTGCCAATTTGGATACCTTTTATTTCTCTTTGTTGTCTGATTGCTGTTGCTAGGACTTCTAATACTATGTTGAACAAGCGTGGTGAGAGTGGGCATCCTTGTCTTGTTCCTGATCTCAACGGGGAGGACAAGGGGTGTTAGAGAGGAGAAGGGAGTTGGGGTAAATTGGAAGGGGAGATGAATCATGAGAGACTATGGACTCTGAAAAACAATCTGAGGGGTTTGAAGTGGCTGGGGTGTGGGAGGTTGGGGTACCAGGTGGTGGGTATTATAGAGGGCACAGATTGCATGGAGCACTGGGTGTGGTGAAAAAATAATGAAAACTGTTTTTCTGAAAATAAATAATTCAATTTAATAAAAGAAAAGTCTATTCTACCTGAAGCAATCTACACATTTAAAGAAATCCCCATCAATCATCCATCCATTTCTTTCAAATAAATGGAACAAATAATCCTAAAATTTATATGGAACCAGAAAATTGGAATATTGAAATATTGGAATATTGAATAAGAATTATTGAATAAGGAATATTGAAAAAGAAAGCCAAAGTTGGTGGCTCACAATTCCGGAATTCAAGCTGTCATCAAGACAGTATGGTACTGGCCCAAAACCGATGCATAGATCAATGGAACCAAATAGAGAGCCCAGAAATAGACCTTCAACCCTATGGTCAACTAATCTTCGACAAAGCAGGAAGGAATGTCCAATGGAAAAAAGACAGCCTCTTTAATAAATGGTGTTGGGAAAATTGGACAGCCACATGCAGAAAAATGACATTGGACCACCTCCTTACACCACACACGAAAATAGACTCAAAATGGATGAAGGACCTCCATGTGAGAAAGGAATCCATCAAAATCCTTAAGGAGAACACAGGCAGCAACCTCTTTGACCTCACCCGCAGCTGCAGCAACCTCATCCTAGGAACATCGCCAAAGGCAAGGGAAGCAAGGGCAAAAATGAACTATTGGGATTTCATCAAGATCAAAATCCTTTGCACAGCAAAGGAAATAGTTAACCAAACCAAAAGACAACTGACAGAATTGGAGAAGATATTTGCAAACGACATATCAGATAAAAGGCTAGTATCCAAAATCTATAAAGAGCTTAGCAAACTCAACACCCAAAGAACAAATAATCCAATCAAGAAATAGATAGAGGACATGAACAGACATTTCTGCAAAGAAGACATCCAGATGGCTAACAGACACATGAAAAAGTGATCCACATCACTCAGCATCAGGGAAACAGAAATCAAAACCACAATGAGATACCACCTCACACTGGTCAGAATGGCTAAAATTAACAAGTCAGGAAATGACAGATGCTGTTAAGGATGTGGAGAAAGGGGAACCGTCCTACACTGTTGGTGGGAATGCAAGCTGGTGCAACCACTTTGGAAAATAGCATGAAGGATCCTCAAGAAGTTGAAAATAGAGCTACCTTATAACCCAGCAATTGCACTACTGGGTATTTACTCTAAAGATACAAACATAGGGATCTGAAGGGACACGTGCACCTGAATATTTATAGCAGCAATGTCTCCAATAGCCAAACTATGGAAAGAACTTGGATGTCCATGAACAGATGAATGGATAAAGAAGTGGTATATATATGCAATGGAATGCTATGCAGCCATCAAAAGAAATGAAATCTTGACATTTGTGATGATGTGGATGGAACTAGTGGGTATTATGCTGAGTGAAATAACTAATCAGAGATAGACAAGTATCATATGATCTCCCTGATATGAGGAAGTGGAGATGCAACATGAGGGGTTTGGGGAGTAGGGAAAGAATAAATGAAACAAGATGATATCAGGAGGGAGACAACCATAAGAGAATTTTAATGTCACAAAACAAACTGAGGTTGGCTGCGGGGAGGGGGCTAGGGAGAGGGTAGTGGGGTTATGGACATTAGGGAGGGTATGTGCTATGGTGAATGCTGTGAAGTGTGTAAACCTGGTGATTCACAGACCTGTACCCCTGGGGTTAATAATACATTATATGTTTATAAAAATTTTTAAAAATTAAAAATAAATAAAATGATATAATAAGTTCAGTCATTCTAAGAGAATGTGAGGAAGGAAATCTTCTCGCGTGTTGGTGACATCCAATCCTAGTTTTATCCCATTTATACCCAGAAAAAATAATAAAAACAAAAATGAGAGGCTATGGACTCTGAAAAACAACCTGAGGGTTTTGAAGGGGTGGGGGTGGGAGGTTGGGGGAACCAGGTCGTGGGTATTAGAGAGGGCACAGATTGCATGGAGCACTGGGTGTAGTGCAAAAACAATGAATACTGTTATGCTGAAAATAAATAAAAGGAAAAAAGAGAGATTTTAATTACAAAATAAATAAATAAACAAACAAACAAATAAATAAAAACTCAAAAATAAAAAGACAGGTTGCATGGGGGGGACAAGATGGCGGGGGAGTAGGAGGAGGCGACTTTTCAGCCAGTACCCCAAAGTGAGCTGATTACCTACCAAAGAACTCCATTCACCCATGAAATCAGCCTGAGATCAGAAATATACATGTCTGGATCTCTGCAGGGGCAGAAGACGCCAGTGGGCAAGTAAACTGGAATGGGAATGGCGGACTGATATCGGAAGATAAACAAAAGGGGGAGGAAGCCACCAGAGGCGACCGGTTGGAAAGTAATACTCCAATACGAGCGAGAGTGCCCTGCGTCTGGGGACCAGCATTAACTTGGAGACTGGTTGAAAGCACTCCAAAAGAGCAAAGGATTGCGGGGGGAAATTGTGGGAATTGGGGTGGCTAGGGACAGGGGCTTAAGTCCCCGGTCCCAGGACAGCCTCCCCCACGCTGAGGCAGGGAGAGTGCAGCGGAGAAACCAGCTCTTGGTCCCTAAGCCGCCAGCGTGCCTGAGAATGCATGGGTTCTAGCTCCTATGAGGTGATGGGAGCCGGTCGGCAGAACACGCGAGCCAGCTACAAAGCCCGAGATACGCGCGCACACCTCTCATGCTCCCCTGAGAGAGTTACAAAGGCTGGGCCGGTGCTCTTTGACCCGCGCCATTGTTTCAAAGACTAAGCCGCGCACCCCAAACTCTCCCCTGACAGAGGTGTGCAAAAGCCCAGCCTGGTGCTTTTGGACCTGCGCCCTGTTCTCAGTGCCCGAGACGCGCGCGCCAACCCACAGCCGCCCCTGAAAGAGGTGCGGGCAAGCCGGGCACTCTTAGACCCAGGAAAACCAGGCACTCCCAGCCCGGGCCAGTGGCATAATCTCAGTGTGTGATTGATGCTTGGAACCTCTCTGGTGGTCGGGAGCTCCCAGACAGCCTCCACTGCCTTGGCCTTGGGTACAAGCAAAAGATCCTGTGCCCCCAGGGCATGCAACTTGGAACCTGCTCTGCCAGCGGCCAAGGGGGAACTTATTTAGGCTCTGCACCCAGACTGAGGCTTCTCTCTGAGAGGGAGATCAGGGTGCAGTTTGTTTTCCTCTAGAACTACAAAATCCATCAAAGGCAGTCAAAGTGAGAGAAAAAAAAGTGAACAAACATAAAAACCGCCAGAGAACAAAAGCCTGAAAAAAACCAGTTTCCTCAGAGCCCACCCCCTTGGGGGGGTGGAAGGACTTAACTCAGGAAACATCATTGACTGAAACCCACGTGGCAGGCCCCTCCCCCAGAAAACAAACCAAGAAAGAAAAAAAAGAGAGAGAGAACAAGAGAACAACCACTACTTCATAGGAAAACATCTATTGTTGACTCGTTCCCACTATTCTGGAACATTTTTTTTTACACATAGGTAATTTTTTTAACCTATTTACCATCACAGCGAGCTGTACAGTACATCAAATTCCACAAAACCCTCTAACCTGAACTTTTTGATACATACACCTATGTGGTTTTTTTTTGCATTTTTATTTTTTTGAATTCCTTTTTTTAAAATTTTAGTTTAGTTTAGTCTAGTTTATTCCTTTTTATTTTTATCCTCCAATATTCATATAGAGTTAAACTTCAAAGAAATCCCCTTTCCCCAAACAATACTACCCCTATAGGTAAACCAATTTTTAATCCCCTTTCTCTTAGGAAACTTGAGTCCTTTAACAAAGATATCAAGATACATGCAGGAAGAATCAAAACAACCTTCCTCGCACACACTGAGAATTTATAAGAAGTCTCCCATCTTTTTCTTCGACCGTGTTTCTGTGTTTTTGTGTTTGTCCTGATACCATATAAATCTTACACTTGGCGTTCTTTTTGACGAGGTTCTTCCTTTATATACATATATATTTTTTCTCTTGTCATATAATTTATCAGTCTTTTTGTTTGTCTGTTTTTGTTTGTCTATTTCATACATTTTACCTTGGGGCCCATCTGAGCTGAAACTTCTCTTTCATCTTCCCTTTCCTTCCTGTCTTTCTCTCTCTCTCTCTCTCTCTCTCTCTCTTTTCTTTTCTTTTTTTCTTTTTTTTTCTTTTGTCTCTCGTTTGGGTGGGGAATGCTGATTGCTCAGAAGTGTTCCAGGCTGGACCTTGACTGCACCACAGTTGATACATCCAGCTATATCTGTTCATTCATCTCCCACCAAAATGACTAGGAGGAGGAATGCCCAACAGAAGAAAAATACAGAGGATGGACCTTCTGCAACAGAGCTAATGGCTATCAACATAGACAATATGTCAGAAACAGAATTAGGGCTAACAATTATACAGGCAAAAGCTAGGTTAAAGAAAGCCATGGATGACCAAACAGAATTGATTAGAGGCAAACTGAAAGCGACCAGACAGGATGGTCACAATGTTAGGGCGGAGCTTCAAGCTACCAGGGAGCAGGTTCCCAATGCTCTCAATGAGTTCCAATCTAATCTAAATTCTCTCAAAGCTAGGGTAACTGAAAGATAAGATAGAATTAGTGATCTGGAAGACAAATAGAGAGAAAGGGACAGGAGGAAGCCTGGAACAGACTAGAAACCACGAAAACAGAATCAGGGAAATAAATGATGACATGAAGAGTTACAACATCAGAATTATTGGAATCCCTGAAGGGGAGGAGAAAGAAAGAAGTCTAGAAGATACAGTGGGACAAGTCCTTCATGAAAATTTTCCCAATCTCGCGAATGGAACCAGAATTCATGTACTAGAGGCTGAAAGGTCTCCACCCAAGATTATACATTCCAAAAAAAAATCACAACACCTGATAGTCAAATTGAGGAATTATAATCTCTTGAAAGCCGCCAGGGCAAAGAGGGTCCTTACTTACAGAGGGAAGCCCATCAGAATAATGTCAGACCTGTCCACAGAGACCTGGCAAGCCAGAAAAGGCTGGCAAGATATATTCAGGGCACTAAATAAGAAGAACATGCAGCCAAGGATACTTTATCCAGCAAGATGACATTCAAAATGGATAGAGGGATAAAGAGTTTCCAAGACCGGGATGTCTTAAAAGACTATGCAACCACCAAGCCGACACTGCAGGAAATATTAAGGGGGTTTCTACAAAAGAGGAAAAATCCCAAGAAGAACATTGAAAAGAAATATAGAGACAGTCCTCAGAAATAAGACTTCAAAGGTAACTCGATGTCAATAAAAACGTATCTATCAATAATCACTCTCAATGTGAATGGCCTTAATGCGCCCATAAAACGGCACAGGGTTGCACATTGGATAAAACAACAAGACCCATCCATATTTTGCCTACAGAGACCCATTTTGAACCTAAAGATACACCCAGACTGAAAGTTAAGGGATGCAGAAGCATCTTTCATGCTAATGGACTTCAAAAGAAGGCTGGGGTAGCGATTCTCATATCAGATAAATTGGACTTCAAACTAAAGACTGTAGTCAGAGATACAAAGGACACTACATAATCCTTAAAGGGACTATCCACCAAGATGATCTAACAATTGTAAATATCTATGCTCCCAATATGAGAGCAGCCAATTACTTAAGAAAACGGTTAATCAAGATAAAGAGTCATATTGATATGAATACACTAATCGTAGGAGATATTAACACTCCTCTCTCAGAAATAGACAGATCATCAAAGCAGAAAATCAATAAAGAAACAAGAGCATTGAATGACGCATTGGAACAGATGGACCTCATAGATATAGACAGAACATTCCACCCTAAAACAACAGAATACTCATTCTTCTCAGGTGCACACAGAACCTTCTCCAGAATAGACCACATACTGGGTCACAAATCAGGACTCAACTGATACCAAAAGACTGAGATTATTCCCTGCATATTCTCAGATCACAATGCTTTGAAACTGGAGGTCAATCACAAGGAAAAGTTCCGAAGGAACTCAAACACCTGGAAGCTAAAGACCACCTTGCTTAAGAATGCTTGGATCAACCAGGAAATCAAGTAAGAACTGAAACAATTCATGGAAACCAATGAGAATGAAGACAATTCGGTCCAAAACCTATGGGATACAGCAAAGGCAGTCCTAAGGGGGAAATACATAGCCATCCAAGCCTCCCTCAAAAAAACTGAAAAATGCAGAATACACCAGCTGTCTATACACCTTAAAGAACTGGAGAATCAACACCAAATCAAACCAACTCCACACATAAGAAGGGAAATCATCAAGATTAGAGCTGAGATCAATGAGGTAGAAACCAGATATACAGTAGAACGTATCAATGAAAGTAGAAGCCGGTTTCTTGAAAGAATCAATAAGATCGATAAACCTTTGGCCACACTCATCCAAAAGAAAAGAGAGAAAGCCCAAATTCATAAAATTATGAATAAAAAGGGAGAGATCACAACTAACACCAAGGAAGTAGAAACAATCATCAGAAGTTATTATCAAGAGTTATATGCCAATAAGCTTAGCAACCTAGATGAAATGGATGCATTCCTGGAAAAATATAAAGTCCCAAAATTGAACCAGGAAGAAATTGACAACCTGAATAGACCAATATCTAATGACGAGATTGAAGCAGTGATCAAAAACCTCCCAAAAAACAAGAGCCCAGGACCTGAAGGATTCCCTGGGCAATTCTACCAAACATTCAAAGAAGAAATAACACCTCTTCTCCTGAAGCTGTTTCAAAAAATTGAAGCAGAAGGAAAACTTCCAGATTCTTTCTATGAAGCCAGCATTACCCTGATCCCTAAACCAGGCAAAGACCCTACCAAAAAGGAGAATTTCAGGCCAATATCACTGATGAATATGGATGCTAAGATTCTCAACATGATCCTAGCCAAAAGAATCAAACAACACATTAAAAAGATTATCCACCATGATCAGGTGCGATTCACCCCTGGGCTACAAGGATGGTTCAATATTTGCAAATCAATCAATGTGATACAACAAATTAATATGAGAAGAGAGAAGAACCACAAGGTCTTCTCAATTGATGCAGAAAAAGCATTTGACAAAATCCAGCATCCATTCGTGATTAAAACGCTTCCAAGTATAGGGATAGAGGGAACATTCCTGAACCTCATCAAATCTATCTATGAAAGACCCACAGCAAATATGATCCTCAATGGGAAAAAGCTTGCAGCCTTCCCGTTGAGATCAGGAACAAGACAAGGATGCCCACTTTCACCACGCTTGTTCAACATAGTATTAGAAGTCCTAGCAACAGCAATCAGACAACAAAGAGAAATAAAAGGTATCCAAATTGGCAA
>NC_081558.1:10669644-10674965 GCF_022355385.1 Mustela nigripes | reverse complement strand
AAGTTTTGTAGCAACATGGACGGGACTGGAAGAGATTATGCTGAGTGAAATAAGTCAAGCAGAGAGAGTCAATTATCATATGGTTTCACTTATTTGTGGAGCATAACAAATAGCATGGAGGACAGGGGGTGTTAGAGAGGAGAATGGAGTTGGGAGAAATTGGAAGGGGAGGTGAACCATGAAAGACTATGGACTCCGCAAAACATTCTGAGGGGTTTGAAGTGGCGGGGAGGTGGGAGGTTGGGGTACCGGGTGGTGGGTATTATAGAGGGAATGGATTGCATGGAGCACTGGGTGTGTTGAAAAAATAATGAATACTGTTTTTCTGAAAATAAATAAATTAATTTATAAAAAAATTAAAAAATAATAAGACAAAATATTTAACTAAATAAAATGTGAAAAGATTTTATGACTAAAAATATCTAACTAAAAATCATAGAGAAACTGAGATTTACAACAATTATTTGAAAGGCTGATAATTATTGATAATTAGCCATATAATATATGGGCACATAATATAATAAAAATGACAAATAAATGTGATGATCAAATATAGGCATATTTTCTTGAGATCAATAATAGTTTTAAACTCAAGATAGAAATCTCTTTCACAGCCCTCACCCTGAGAAAACACTCTAGGGATATCACATTGGTGGATTGGAACCCTTAAACAAGTAACAAAGGAGTACTTTCCAATTTTTTGTCAGAATTGTGAAGCATTACAATGTGTTGGGGAGGCTGGGAACCTGGATGGCTCAGTTGTTAGAGCATGGGACATTTGAGGTTGGGTTTATGAGTTCAGGCCCCATGTTGGGTGTAGAGATTACTTAAAATTAAAAGATAATCTGAGGGTTTTGAAGGGGTGGGGGGTGGGAGGTCAGGTACCAGGAGGTGGGTATTATAGAGGGCACGGATTGCATGGAGCACTGGGTGTGGTGCAAAAATAATGAATACTGTTATGCTGAAAATAAATAAAAAATAATTTAAAAATTTAAAAGAAAAATACAGATATGCTTTAACTCAGGGTTTCTCAGTCTCTGCACTATGGACATTCTGGGCCAGATCCTACTCTGTGGCAGGCTGTGTCCTATGCATTGTAGGGTATTTAAAGCATCCCTGGCCTCCACACAGCATTACCCAGCATGACAGCCCCAAATGTCTTCAAACATTGCTTGATATTCCCTAAAGGATGGAAACAGCTTTGGTTGTGAAACATAGTTTTAACTATTAAAAATATTTTGTAGCATTTATACAGTTGTGATTGAAGGAGAAAAAATACGAAAGAATATCAAAAGTGTAAGAGGCACTGAAAAAATAAAATACAAAAAAATAAATTGGAACATATAACATAAAAATAACTAATTTCTAACCAGAAAAAAAAGAAAGAAAGAAAAGCGTAAGAGGCAGAACCACACTGTGAAATATCATGCAGATATTGAAGAAATGAATCAATACACTGGTTAACTAGAGGGACATGTATAAGGTTTTCCTGAGTCACAAGGAAAAAGTCACAAAAAAAGTCACAATCTTTTTTTCAAGAAAAAAAGATTATGCCAGAACATAACGAGTACTTATGATATGCATAGGTTTCTTTTTATACATTTGAATTGAAAGTGTGTGAATATGTAAGTGTGCATAACACAAGAAAGATTTAAAAGGAATGAAGAATTTTGGAAGAACAGAGAAAACACACTTAGGCTAAGCAGAGTGGCTCATAAAGATATATGGGACAAGATGGCCTATGGCAGGTAAAGGTGATTCATGTTAAACATGAAGAAGAATGCCTTCCACGTGATAGCATTTCTATTTTAGAAATATAGGTCCAATAATAAAAGGCCAAAAGGAACAATAAGGAATACAGAGACTTGAACACTAGTTGGAAATATGTATAAAGGGTGATTTGTGAAGGATAAGTATGCATACATTTTCATTTTCTGGAAAGCAAGTAAGCACAAATGAAGCATATTAAGGAAACAGATTAATTCTTTCATCAAAAAAACCAAAACCAACCAACCAACCATACAAACAAAATACCCAGAAACAAACAAACTACAAAAAGCAGTGAAAGGACTATATTATGATTAGCTCACAGAATTTACCACACAAAATTTCTATACTCTCACACATTCTGCACAAATACATCTACACACACATGAAAAAGTGAAATGGCAAATAGCTGACTCGTGAAATAAACAGCAGTATTTTGCTTGAGAGACTGTAATAAAAAACAGAAATAAAACCACTCTGACCCCACTATGCGAAAAACCAAGGACTCCCAGACAAAATGTCAACAGAGAAAGTGATTTGGCTAGCTAACCCAGAACTTAGGGTCACAGGTAATGAGGTAATTGTAAAAGATGCTCATTAGAATACACTTTTGCACATAATATAATTAAAATTTTTCATTTCAATATGCAAAAGAAAGGAATCCCTATGATATGTATGTTTCATGTACTGCCCTCATAAGGATGTAACTCTGTGAATTCTGTTCTCTGGATTTTACTCATCAGTAGAGAAATGTAGTCTACTATGTCCCATCTTAAAAATGACATGTCCTCACTTCACGTTTTATCACCCTACAGCTAATACTTGACTTTTCTACTCTGGTTAATTGCAAAGATCCTTGGTCTTATGTTCTACTTTTATGCTTCCCACCCCCTGTCTACTTGGGCTTCCATTAGTAAGATTTACTTGTTAAAAGTTGAACCTTGTATTTTTTAATTCAACATTCACTTCTATATTTATCATTATAAACACATAAATGAATAATTAGTAAATGTCTTAATCAATCCAGCAAACAGCCACAGCAAACTCTTAGCTCTGGGCTAGGCTGGATTGGCCCTCAGATAACCTCAGGTAAATGCTCTTGACTTCCATTTTCTTGACCTTCTCCTGCCCTGTCCCTCCTGGGCAGCAGAACTCATCTTGATAGGGTCTCTGAGAGAAAGGCCTCTATACGGAAATCAAAATACCTGTTTGGGTGATAGACATGAGAGGATGAAGCTCTGTCCCCAGACAAGAGAGCAGGGATGAGTCAGACTCCAGTGCCCCATCCAGACTTAGGACTGCCAGGAAAAGACCAGGTCTTGTCCATTCCAAGGTTGTCCACCCTGTGGGACTGCAGCAGAGGATGTATTTACAGCTGCTTTGGTCTGCTCATTAGGCACATTTCCCTCTTGTTCCTCCCACCTTTAGGCACATGATTTCCCTATGGGATACTGCTGTGGATGAAAAGGAAATTTTTCCTGTTGATTTCTCGTTCCTAAGAGATTGGGTAATAAGCAAAGTGAAGTCACTTTTTCTTACTCCTTTTTTTTAAATATTTTATTTATTTATTTGACAGAGAGAGACAGTGAGAGAGGGAACACAAGTAGGGGGAGAGGGAGAGGGAGAAGCAGGATTTCTGATGAGCAGGGACCCAGATGCTATGACTTTTGCTTTTAGAGATATGAACTCTCAGCACCTTATACCAATCTTGAGTAAACATTTTCTCCTGTTTGAGACTGAGAAATTGGTTTTGACTAGGTCCCTTGGGTTCTTCAAAGAATAGACTGGTGGTGGAGATGCAATTCCTGCTATCTCTAGAAAGTTACTTTTCTCTTTTTCAACAAAGATTGAAAGTTTTTTCTTTTATATAAAACGGTGGGCCCTACACTCCTTGGCTTCATGAACATTTTGCCAAAACAATTAGGAATTCCACCATTGTATCTCAAGTTCAGAGCTATGGGTTAAAATGTCACTATAAAATGTTTCTTAATTGTGAGAGATATATTTAGATTTTTAGATCTGTATTTAGCACCTTATAGGAATTGTCTGAATTAATTTTTATAGAAGTCCATTCTGTAAGGAAGCACTAGTGTAAGTATGATTCCCCATGGAGACAGGAGGCTTGTAAAATGTAATGATCTTCTCAAAGCTAACATTGCAGAAAGGGATGGGTGTCAACTGCATTCTGTCAGGGTTCTCCCAGTTTTCAAACTCCATGCCAGTGGTGCCAACCAGAGCTAGTTCTGTTCCCCTGGGTATATCTGACAAGGTCTGAGGGATGCTGCTAAACACCTCCACTAATTAGAATATCTCCCAAAACAAATAATGAATTTTCTCAAAGGTCAAATTGAGAATGTTAGAAAAACCTACTCTAGACCAGCCCGTCTCCAATTTCAAAGTACATAGGAATCACTAGTATTCTAGCTTAACAACAGATTCTGCTTTATAAGGTGCTGGTGAGCCTAAGATTTTGACCTTTGTTTCAAGCTCCCGAGTGAAGTTGATGCTGCAGTTGAGGTCTGTGGACTACTCTTTGATAGTCAAAGGTGCAGGTGCTTGTAGGTCTTCTTCACAAAAGATACTGTGTTTGCATAAAATTTAGGGTTTTTTATTTGATTTCTATTCAGTGTTACAGAATTCATTGTTTATGCACCATACCCAGTGCTCCATGCAACACGTGCACTCCATAATACCCACCACCAAGCTCCCCCAACCTCCCAGCCCTCGTCATTTCAAAACCCTCAGATTGTTTTAGAGTCCATAGTTTCTCATGGTTCATCTCCCCCTCCAATTTTCCTCAACTCCTTTTTATTTTTACATTATTCTTATTTCTTTTCAGCGTAACAGTCTTGTTTTTGCACCACACCCAGTGCTCCATGCAATACATGCCCTCCTTAATACCCGCCCCTTCAAAACCCTCAGGTTGTTTTTCAGAGTCTTAGTCTCTCATGGTTCACCTCCCCTTCCAATTTCCCTCAACACCCTTCTCCTCTCCATCTCCTCATGTCCTCCATGTTATTTCTTATGCTCCACAAATAAGTGAAACCATATGATAATTGACTCTCTCTGCTTCACTGATTTCACTCAGCATAATCTCTTCCAGTCTCATCCATGTTGCTACAAAAGTTGAGTATTCATCGTTTCTGATGGAAGCATAATACTCCATAGTGTATATGGACCACATCTTCCTTATCCATTCGTCCGTTGAAGGGCATCTTGGTTCTTTCCACAGTTTGGCGACCATGACCATTGTTGCTATAAACATTGGGGTACAGATGGCCCTTCTTTTCATGACATCTGTATCTTTGGGGTAAATACCCAGGAGTGCAATAGCAGGGTCATAGGGAAGTTCTATTTTTAATTTCTTGAGGAATCTCCACACTGTTCTCCAAAGAGGCTGCACCAACTTGCATTCTCACCAACAGTGGAAGAGGGTTTCTCCACATCCCCTCCAATGCATGTTGTTTCCTGTCTTGATAATTTTGACCATTCTAACTGGTGTAAGGTGATATCTCAATGTGGTTTTAATTTGAATCTCCCTGAGGGCTAGTGTT
>NC_081558.1:10666950-10669544 GCF_022355385.1 Mustela nigripes | reverse complement strand
GGGAAGTTCTATTTTTAATTTCTTGAGGAATCTCCACACTGTTCTCCAAAGAGGCTGCACCAACTTGCATTCTCACCAACAGTGGAAGAGGGTTTCTCCACATCCCCTCCAATGCATGTTGTTTCCTGTCTTGATAATTTTGACCATTCTAACTGGTGTAAGGTGATATCTCAATGTGGTTTTAATTTGAATCTCCCTGAGGGCTAGTGATGATGAACATTTTTTTATGTGTCTGATAGCTATTTGTATGTCTTCATTGGAGAAGTGTCTGTTCATATATTCTGCCCATTTTTTTGATGATTGTCTGTTTTGTGTGTGTTGAGTTTGAGGAGTTCATTATAAATCCTTTTGTCTGTACTGTCATTTGCAAATATCTTCTCCATTCCATGGGTTGCCTCTTTGTTTTCTTGACTGTTTCCTTTGCTGTGCAGAAGCTTTTGATTATAAAAACAGAAAAATAGACCGGTGGAACAGAGAGCCCAGATATGGACCCTCAACTCTATGGGAAAATAATCTTCAACAAAACAGGAAAAAAATATACAGTGGAAAAAAGTCAGTCTCTTCAATAAATGGTGCTGGGAAAACTGGGCACCCAGTGCTCCATGCAATATGTGCCCTCCTTAATATCTATTACCAGGCTAACCCATCCCCCTACACCCTCCCCTCTAAAACCCTCAGTTTATTTCTCAGAGCCCATAGTTTCTCATGGTTTGTCTCCCCCTCTGATTCCCCACCCCCTTCATTTTCCCTTCATTTTCTGAATGTCCTCCATGCTATTCATTATGTTCCACAAATAAGTGAAATCATATGATAATTGTCTTTCTCTGCTTGAATTATTTCACTCAGCATAATATTCTCCAGTCCCATCCTTGTTGATGTGAAGTTGTGTATTCATCCTTCCTGAAGGCTGAGTAATATTCCATTGTGTATATAGACTTCATTTTCTTTATCAGTTTATCCGTTTAAGGGCATATTGGCTCCTTTTTGTCCCATTTTGGAAGATTGTATGTTTCAAGAACTTTCTCCATTTCTTCTAGGTGTATATTTTGTTGCCATATGCTTTTTTATAATATTCTCCTATAATTCTTTGTATTTCTATGGCAACAGTTGTTACTTCTGATTTCTAATTTATTTTATTTATTTGTCTCTTTTATCTTCTTTTCATGACTCTTACTGAAGGTTTGTCAATTTTCTTTAACTTTTCAAAGCAACAGCTCTTGGTTTCATTGATATTGTTTCTGTTCCTTTTCTAAGACTTTGTGTCACTGATATCTGCTCTGATCTTCATTATTTACTTTCTTTTACTCACATGGGGCTTTGTTTTTTTCTTTTGGGAAGGATACTTTGAATATAAAATCAGCACCTGATAGTGATTTAGAGAAGGAATACCAAATGTGAATTATCTTCATTTAATGTCATTGAACCTGTATCCAGATAGACATTGCTTTATTTCTAGTTAGCAGAGATATCTTCCATCACTGTTCACTGTGAGTCAGCTCTAACAGTGCTCTATACCCTACCCTCAGCCATGCTCCCTGGAGTTTTTCCTTTTAAATATATCATTGAAGTATATTTATATATAATAATTATGTAAGTATATAGTTTGGATGGCGGAGGAGTAGCAGGCTGAGATGACATCAGGTCATCTAGATAGTTTATAAAACCATTCCAAACACTTACAAATCCAACAGAAGATTGAAGAGAAGAAGAGCAGCAATTCTAGAAACAGAAAATTGACCACTTTCTGAAAGGTAGGACCTACGGAGAAGTGAATCTGAAGCGATGGGAAGATAGACCATGGAGGGAGGTGCTGGCTTCTGGCAATCAGTGTAGCAATGGAGCACAAAATTAGAACTTTTAAAAGTCTGCTCCACTGAGGGACATTGCTCCAGAGGCTAAGGGGGGTGGAGACCCCACCTCAGCATGGCTTCAGGTCCCATGGGGTCACAGAAGGATTGGGGGTGTTTAAGTGTTGCAATACAGATATTAGAGCAGGGAAGCTGGCAACAGAAATGGGAAATGAGCTCTCAGCTCGGGGTTACCTTAAACTGTGATCTGTGGCACAGTCAGGCCACTGCTCTTTTAGCAGGGACCCCACAAGTGGCAGATCCAAGAAGACCCCTTTGGAAGAGCATCAGGGATCTGCTGGGTTTGGAGACTCCATGCAGGGCTGTGTACCAGAGACATAGATGTTCAGTCACAGGCTGGGTGAGCTCAGAGCGCAGCCAGAGGCCAGGGAGACAGGAGTGATTGAGCGCTTTTCTCCGAGGGCGCACTGAGAAGTGGGGCCCTGAGCACTCAGCTCTCCCGGCCAGAGACTGGGAGGCCACCATTTTCATTCCCGTCCTCCAGAGCTCTATGGAAGGTGCTCAGGGAACAAAATCTTCCTGAGAGCCGAACCAGAGCAGATTACTTAGCCTGGACCCTGGCAAGGGCGGAGCAATTCTGCCTCAGGCAAAGACACTTGAGAGTCACTACAACAGACCCCTTCTCCCAGAAGATCAGCAAAAACATCCAGCTAAGACCAAGCTCACTGATCAAGGAGAACAGAATTCCAGAGGAGGGGAAAGCAAAGCATGGAATTCATGGCTTTC
>NC_081558.1:10638891-10663950 GCF_022355385.1 Mustela nigripes | reverse complement strand
AAAAAAAAAAAAAAAAAGTAAATAAAGTTAAATTTCTTCTAAACCTAAATCTCACTAATAAGGACGTTTGATAGCAGGAATGTAACATTCCACCAGGAGACTCCCAATTGTCTTTACTTGATAGTAACCAGGCCTTCAATATCCTCATAGTGCTTTTTTCGCATGCATGGGCTAACCGGCCAGTACTGCTTCTGTAAGATTGTTTTGTCTGCTTTCGCGCGGACCCCTGCTTTCGCGCGCGGGTCCCCTGACCCAAGCCACTGACGCCAAGTATGCCTGCTCAAACTGTCAATCAATCAGCTCAGCCCCACCCGAAACTTGTTTGTATCTGTCTATAAAAACCCTGCACCAACCCAGCTCTGGACCTCTCGGCCTAATCGGCAACCAGCGGCGCAGAGGTCCAGGTTCGAACCTGCAATAAACGAACCTTGCTGCTTGGCTTTGACTCACGTCTCTGGTGGTCTTTTAAGGTGGGAGTAATACTCAGTTGGCATTTCACTAGCTCCTGTGAGGGGATGGGAGCCACGCCAGTCGGCAGAACGCGCGAGCCCTACCACAAAGCTTGAGATTCGCGCACATGTCCCTCATGCTCCCCTGAGTTACAAAGGCCCGGGCGGCGCTCTTTGACCCGCGCCATTGTGTCAAAGCCTAAGCCCCCCCGCCCCAAACTCTCCCCTGACAAGGTGCGCAAAAGCCCAGCCTGGTGCTTACGGACCTGCGCCCCGTTCTCAGTGCCCTAGACATGCGTGCGACCCATAGCCGCCTCTGAAAGAGGTGCACCCAAGCCAGGCACTCCCAGCCTGGGTCAGCAGCAAAATCTCAGTGTGTGATGGCTGCTTGGAACCTCTCTGGTGGTCAGGAGCTCCCAGACAGCTGCCACTGCCTTGGCTTTGGGTACAAGCAAAAAATCCTGCGCCCCCAGGGTCTGCAACTTGATACCTGCTCTGCCAGTGGCCAAGGGGGAACTTATTTAGGCTCTGCATCCAGACTGAGGCTTCTCTCTGAGAGGGAGATCAAGGTGCGGTTTGTTTTCCTCTAAAACTACAAAAACCATCAAAGGCGGTCAAGGTGAGAGAAAAAAAGAGTGAACAAGCATACAAACCGCCAGAGAAGAAAAGCCTGAAAAAAACCAGTTTCCTAAGAGCCCACCCACTTGAGGGGGGCGGGAGGACTTAACTCAGGAAACATCATTGACTGACAACCCATGTGACAGGCCCCACCCCCAGAAAACAAACCAAGAAGGGAAAAAAAAAAAAGGACTACAAGAAAACAACCACTACTTCATAGGAAAACTTGTATTGTTCACTCGTTCCCACTATTCCAGTTCATTTTTTTTACACATATGTAATTTTTTTAACCTATTTACCATGACAGTGAGCTGTACAGTACATCAAATTCCATAATAACTTTCTAACCTGAACTTTTTGATACATACACATATGTTTTTCTTTTGCATTTTTATTTTTTGAATTCCTTTTTTAAAATTTTAGTTTAGTCTAGTTTATTCCTTTTTATTTTTATCCTCTGATATTCATATAGAGTTAAACTTCAAAGTAATCCCCTTTCCCCAATCAATACTACCCCTATAGGTAAACCAAATTTAACCCCCTTTCTCTTAGAAAAGTTGAGTCCTTTAACAAAGATATCAAGATACATCCAGGAAGAATCAAAACAACCTTCCTCGCACACACTGAGAATTTATAAGAACTCTACCATCTTCTTCCACCAGTGTTTCTGTGCTTTTTGTGTTTGTCCTGATAGCATATGAATTTTACACTTGTGGTTCTTTTTGAAGAGATTCTTTCTTTATTTGCATTTTTTTTTCTTGTCATATACTTGTATCAGTCTTTTTATCACTTTTTGTTTGTCTACTTCATAAATCTTATCGTGGGGCCCATCTGGGCTGAACATTCTTTTTCATCTTCACTTTCTTTCCTGTCTCTCTCTCTCTCTTTTTTTTCTTTCCTTTTTTCTTTTTCTTTTTCTTTTCTTTTGACTCTCATTTGGGTGGGGAATCCTGATTGTGCAGAAGTGTTCCAGGGTGGACCTTGACTGCACCACAGTTGATACACCCAGCTACATCTGTTCAGTCATCTCCCACCAAAATGGCTAGGAGGAGGAATGCCCAACTGAAGAAAAATACAGAGGATGGACCTTCTGCAACAGAGCTAACAGCTATCAACATAGACCATATGTCGGAAAGAGAATTAAGGCTAACAATTATCCAGGCAATAGCTAGGTTGGAAAAAGCCATGGATGACCAAACAGAATTGATTAGGGCTGAACTGAAAGCGAACAGACCGGATGTTCAGAATGTTAGAGCAGAGCTTAAAGCTACCAGGGCTGAGGTTCACAATGCTCTCAATGAGTTCCAATCTAATCTAAACTCTCTCAAAGCTAGGGTAACTGAGACAGAAGATAGAATTAGTGATCTGGAAGACAAACAGATAGAGACAAAGGACCAGGAGGAAGCCTGGAACAAACAGCTTACAAACCACAAAAACAGAATCAGGGAAATAAATGATGCCATGAAGCATTCCAACATCAGTATTATTGGAATCCCTGAAGGGGAGGAGAAAGAAAGAAGTCTAGAAGATAGAGTGGGACAAGTCCTTCATGAAAATTTTCCCAATCTCGTGAATGGAACCAGCATTCATGTACTAGAGGCTGAACGATCTCCACCCAAGATTATACATTCAAAAAAACCATCACGACACCTGATAGTCAAATTGAGGAATTATAATTGTAGGTATAATCTCTTGAAAGCCACCAGGGCAAATAGGCTCCTTACTTACAGAGGGAAGCCCATCAGAATAACGTCAGACCTGTCGACAGAGACCTGGCAAGTCAGAAGAGGCTGGCAAGATATATTCAGGGCACTAAATGAGAAGAACATGCAACCAAGAATACTTTATCCAGCAAGACTGACATTCAAAATGGATGGAGAGATAAAGAGTTTCCAAGAACGGCAAGGCTTAAAAGACTATGCAACCATCAAGGCAACACTGCAGGAAATATTAAGGGGGGTTCTATAAAAGAGGAAAAATCCCAATAATAGCATAGAACAGAATATAGACAGTCTACAGAAAGAAAGACTTCAGAGGTAACTCGATGTCAATAAAAACATATCTATCAATAATCACTCTCAATAGGAATGGCCTAAATGCATCCATAAAACGGCACAGGGTTGCAGATTGGATAAAACGACAGGACCCATCCATATGTTGTCTACAAGAGACCCATTTTGAACCTAAAGATACATCCAGACTGAAAGTGAAGGTATGTGCTTTGGTGAGTGCTGTGAAGTGTGTAAACCTGGTGATTCACAGACCTGTACCCCTGGGGATAAAAATATATGTTTATAAAAAGTAAAAAACTATAAAAAAAAAAAAAGAAAGTGAAGGGATGGAGAAGCATCTTTCATGCCAATGGGCCTCAAAAGAAGGTTGGGGTAGTGATTCTCATATCAGATAACTTAGATTTCAAACTAAAGACTGTAGTCAGAGATACAGAAGAACACTACATAATCCTTAAAGGGACTATCCACCAAGATGATCTAACAATTGTAAATATCTATGCTCCCAATATGAGAGCAGCCAATTACTTAAGAAAACGGTTAATCAAGATAAAGAGTCATATTGATATGAATACACTAATCGTAGGGGATCTTAATACGCCACTCTCAGAAATAGACAGATCATCAAAGCAGAAAATCAACAAAGAAACAAGAGCATTGAATGACACACTGGACCATATGGACCTCATAGATATATACAGAACATTCCACCCTAAAACAACAGAATATTCATTCTTCTCAAGTGCACATAGAACCTTCTCCAGAATAGACCACATACTGGTTCACAAATCAGGACTCAAGCGATACCAAAGACTGAGATGATTCCCTGCATATTCTCAGATCACAATGCTTTGAAACCTGAGCTCAATCACAAGGAAAAGTTCAGAAGGAACTCAAACACCTGGAAGCTAAAGACCGCCTTGCTTAAGAATGCTTGGATCAACCAGGAGATCAAAGAAGGACTGAAACAATTCATTGAAACCAATGATAATGAAGACACTTTGGTCCAAAACCTATGGGATACAGCAAAGGCAGTCCTGAGGGGGAAATACATAGTCATCCAAGCCTCCCTCAAAAAAATTGAAAAATCCAGAATACACCAGCTGTCTATACACCTTAAAGAACTGGAGAATCAACACCAAATCAAACCAACTCCACACATAAGAAGGGAAATCAACAAGATTAGAGCTGAGATCAATGAGGTAGAAACCAGATATACAGTAGAACGTATCAATGAAACTAGAAGCCGGTTTCTTGAAAGAATCAATAAGATCGATAAACCTTTGGCCACACTAATTCAAAAGAAAAGAGAGAAAGCCCAAATTCATAAAATTATGAATGAAAAGGGAGATCACAATGAACACCAAAGAAGTAGAAACAATCATCACGAGTTATTATCAACAGTGATATGCCAATAAGCTTAGCAACCTAGATGAAATGGATGCATTCCTGGAAAAATATAAAGTCCCAAAATTGAACCAGAAAGAAATCGACAACCTGAATAGACTGATATCTAGGAACGAGATTGAAGCAGTGATGAAAAACCTCCCAAAAAAAAAGAGCCCAGGACGTGAAGGATTCCCTGGGGAATTCTACCAAACATTCAAAGAAGAAATAACACCTCTTCTCCTAAAGCTGTTTCAAAAATTGAAGCAGAAGGAAAACTTCCAGACTCTTTCTATGAATCCAGCATTACCCTGATCCCCAAACCAAGCAAAGACCCTACCAAAAAGGAGAATTTCAGACCAATATCACTGATGAATATGGATGCTAAGATTCTCAACAAGATCCTAGCCAACGTACCCAACAGCACATTAAAGATTATCCACCATGATCAGGTGGGATTCATCCCTGGGCTACAATGATGGCTCAAAATTCGCAAATCAATCAATGTGATACAACAAATTAATATGAGAAGAGAGAAGAACCACATGGTCCTCTCAATTGATGCAAAAAAAGCATTTGACAAAATCCAGCATCTGTTCCTGATTGAAACGCTTCAAAGTATAGGGATAGAGGGAACATTCCTGAACCTCATCAAATCTATCTATGAAAGACCCACAGCAAATATGATCCTCAATGGGAAAAAGCTTGCAGCCTTCCCGTTGAGATCAGGAACAAGACAAGGATGCCCACTTTCACCACGCTTGTTCAACATAGTATTAGAAGTCCTAGCAACAGCAATCAGACAACAAAGAGAAATAAAAGGTATCCAAATTGGCAATGAAGAAGTAAAATTCTCTCTATTCGCAGATGACATGATTCTTTATATGGAAAACCCAAAAGACTCTACCCCCAAACTACTAGAACTCATACTGCAATTCAGCAACATGGCAGGATACAAAGTCAATGTGCAGAATACAGTGGCTTTCTTATACACTAACAATGAAAATACAGAAAGGCACATTAGAGAATCCATTCCATTTACTATAGCACCAAGTACCATTAGATACCTGGGAATAAAGCTAACCAAAGAGGTAAAGGATCTGTACTCGAGGAACTACAGAACACTCATGAAAGGAATTGAAGAAGACACAAATAGATGGAAGACCATTCCATGTTCTTGGGTCGGAAGAATAAACATTGTTAAAATGTCTCTACTGCCTAGAGAAATCTATACTTTTAATGCCATTCCGATCAAAATTCCACCGGTATTCTTCAAAGAGCTGGAGCAAATAATCCTAAAATTTGTATGGAATCAGAAGAGACCCGGAATCGCTAATGAAATGTTGAAAAACAAAAATAAAGCTGGGGGCATCACGTTACCTGATTTCAAGCTTTATTACAAAGCTGTGATCACCAAGACAGCATGGTCATGGCATAAAAACAGACACATAGACCAGTGGAAAAGAGTAGAGAGCCCAGATATGGACCCTCAACTCTATGGTCAATTAATCTTCAACAAAACAGGAAAAAATATACTGTGGAAAAAAGACAGTCCCTTCAATAAACGGTGCTGGGAAAACTGGACAACTATACGTAGAAGAATGAAACTCGACCATTCTCTTACTCCATACACAAAGATAAACTCAAAATGGCAAAAGACCTCAACGTGAGACTGGAATCATCAGAATCCTAGAGGAGCACATAGGCAGTAATCTCTTCGATGTCAGCCACAGCAACTTCTTTCAAGATATGTCTCCAAAGGCAAAGGAAACAAAAACGAAAATAAACTTTTGGGACTTCATCAAAATCAAAAGCTTCTGCACAGCAAAGGAAACAGTCAAAAAAACAAAGAGGCAACCCATGGAATGGGAGAATATATTTGCAAATGACAGTACAGGCAAAAGGTTGATATCCAGGATCTATAATGAACTCCTCAAACTCAACACACATGAAACAGGCAAACATATCAAACAATGGGCAGAAGTTATGAACAGACACTTCTCCAATGAAGACATACAAATGGCTATCAGACACATGAAAAAATGTTCATCATCATTAGCCCTCAGGGAGATTCAAATTAAAACCACATTGAGATATCACCTTACACCAGTTAGAATGCCCAAAATTAACAATACAGGAAACAACATGTGTTGGAGAGGATGTGGAGAAAGGGGAACCCTCTTCCACTGTTGGTGGGAATGCAAGTTGGTGCAGCCTCTTTGGAGAACCGTGTGGAGATTCCTCAGGAAATTAAAAATAGAACTTCTCTTTGACCCTGCAATTGCACTCCTTTGTATTTACCCCAAGGAAACAGATGTCGTGAAAAGAAGGGCCATCTGTACCCCAATGATTATAGCAGCAATGGCCACTGTGCCAAACTATGGAAAGAACCAAGATGCCCTTCAACGGACGAATGGATAAGGAAGATGTGGTCCATATACACTATGGAGTAATGTGCCTCCATCAGAAAGGATGAATCCCCAACTTTTGTAGCAACATGAACGGGACTGGATGAGGTTATGCTGAGTGAAATAAGTCAAGCAGAGAGACTCTATTATCATATGGTTTCACTTATTTGTGGAGCATAACAAATATCATGGAGGACAAGGGTGTTAGAGAGGAGAAGGGAGTTGGCGTAAATTGGAGGGGGAGGTGAATCACGAGAGACTATGGACTCTGAAAAACAATCTGAGAGGTTTGAAGTGGCAGGGGTGTGGTTGGTTGGGGTACCAGGTGGTGGCTATTAAAGAGGGCACAGATTGCATGGAGCACTAGTGTGGTGAAAAAATAATGAATACTGTTTTTCTGAAAATAAATAAATTGAAAAAATTTTTAAAAAATAGAAATGGGCAGAAGACATGAACAGACACTTCTGCAAAGAAGATATCCAGATGGACAACAGACACATAAAAAAGTGCTCCACATCATTCAGCATCAGGGAGTTAAAAATCAAAACCACAATGAGATATCACCTCACACCAGTCAGAATGGCTAAAATTAACAAGTCAGGAAATGAGAGATGCTAGCGAGGATGAGTAGAAAGTGGAACCTTCCTACACTGTTGGTGGGAATGCAAGGTGGGGCCACCACTCTGGAAGACAGCATGGAGGTTCCTAAAAAAGTTGAAAATAGAGCTACCCTATGACCCAGCATTTGCACTACTGGGTATTTACCCTAAAGATATAAATGTAGTGATCTGAAAGGGCACATGCTCCCGAATGGTTATAGTAGCATTGTCCATAATAGCCAAACTATGGAAAAAACCTAGATGTCCATCAACAGATTGATGGATAAAGAAATATATATATATATATATATATATATATATATATATATATATATAATACTCTGCAGCCATCAAAAGAAATGAAATTTTGCCATTTGCAACGACATGGATGGAACTAGAAGGTATTATGCTGAATGAAATAAGTCAATCAGAGAAAGACAATTATCATATGATCTCCCTTATCTGAGGAAGTTGGGATGCAACGTGGAGGATTGGGGGAGTAGGAAAGGAATAAATGAAACAGGATGGGATCAGGAGGGAAACAAACCATAAGAGACTGTTAATCTCAGAAAGCACTGAGGGTTGCCAGGGAGAGGGTGTCGGGATAGGGTGGTTGGGTAAAGACATTGGGGAAGATATGTGCTATGGTGAGTGCTGTGAAGTGTGTAAGCCTGGTGATTCACAGACCTGTACCCCTGGGGCCATAATACATTATATGTTAATAAAAAAAAAATTTAAAGAAGATAAACCAAACTCTAATAAGTCTTTCATACTTTTTTGGTTGAAAACCTACCAGATATCTCCCTAATTGGGAGATTTCTGCTTCTTTATAGTCCAAAATGCCCACAGTGGCATTCTGCGATGGCCCTCCACTCCCTCATGTCTAAGTGCTTCCACACTGTGTGTTCATCCCTCCACCACCTCAAGTTAAAGAGGGCAGAGGAAGATTCTATTGTGCCACTCTCTCCTCTTTGAGGTCAGATGGATTCCATCCCTGCTGACTTTGCCTCATGATTTTGTCCATGGCCTGTGGAGTTAATGCCAAAGCTCTGCAAGGTCCGTTTTCTACCTAATTTACCAAGTGTGTCTCCAGCCCTTTGTGCAGCCCTCTACCATCACTCTGCTTGACAGGATACGTGGAGTATTCCACATGGCCTGGTCAATACTGTTCCTGAAACTTTCCATTTGCTCTGCAACTAGTATTTTCACTGTCTGGTTCAACTCAGATGCCCCCTTTACCAGGAAGGCTTCTATCACCTTCCCCTGGGTAAAGTGTAGCTTCCATATTGGGTTAAATTCTATTGCAGTCTTTACAGCAACTGTTTTCTTACTTCCCTCTCCTACTTATGTGGTGTCTGTTTGTTTCTTCATCACTTTGTACCCTTGAAACCAAAACAGTGTCTAAAATATGGTGGTCCTGTGTTGGCTGAATGAAATCTTAAGTTAATGTACTGATATTTCAAGTCACTTGAATTTCACTCCTTTGACATGCAAACACTTACATTTAACTAGCTTCTGGAAGCCAAAAGTGTCAGGATTGATGGATGTACTAAGACAGAATGAGAAACCTGTTATTTAGTGGGGCACCTGGGTGGCTCAGTGGGTTAAGCCTCTGCCTTTGGCTCAGGTCATAGTCTCAGTGTCCTTGGATTGTGCCCCACACCAAGTCCCACATTGATCCCCACATCGAGCTCTCTGCTCAGCAGGAATCCTGCTTCCCCCTTTCTTTCTGCCTGCTTCTCTGTCTACTTCTTATCTCTCTCTCTGTCAAATAAATAAATAAAATCTTTAGAATATATAGTTTGACTCTTGCAGTGAGTACAGCATAACATAAAGAGCTGAATCACTATGTTGTACAACTGAAACTAATGTAATATTGTATATCAACTATACTTTAATACAAATACTTTTTTAAAAAATAAAGTGTACAGTTTGCTGCATTAAAGTAGTCATACAAAATTTAGGAGCACATTTGAATAATTCCTTTTGTATGCAATTCCAGAAAGTGCACAATAAGATTTAACTACTTTATTCTGTAACTTATTAAAATGTAATGCCCCAAGCCTCAGTTTTCTTATTTCTGAAGATAACAGGGAATATTTTCACTTTATTTCCCTTGCCTTTGGAGACATGTCTTGAAAGAATTTGCTGTGGCTGATGTCAAAGAGGTTACTGCCCATGTTCTTCTCAGGATTTTTATGGATTCCTGTCTCAAATTGAGATCTTTCATCCATTTCATCCATTAACCCTTTGAAAATGACTTAGAAAATAAATTCTAAACTAGTTTCCTAAATACACGTGAAAAACTAACTACAGCCCCCAAAAAAACACACACATGAAGTGGATCACATGGTTTAGTTATTAACATCTCCTCAAAGCTATAAATCACAATGTAACCTTTCAATTAAATGAAATCAATGTCAACTCAAGTTTAAGGTAAAGTACAAGGAGGTTAGACCTCTGGAAGGCAAGCAAGTTCATGAGAATTTGGAATACAAAACTGGATTCCCTTGATTTCTAATCTGTTCTCTTGGGAACAGAATCTCAGCAGGAGCAGTTTCTTTTTTGTCCACATAAGTGGCCCATGAGGAATGGAGTGCTCTGAGGTGGGATTAACAGTGGAAACAGTGCCTAATGATCAGACACACAGAGCTGTAAATATCTCCTCTGCTGCAGAATTTCAGCAAGTGAAACCTTGAATTGGCCAGGACATGGTTGTTATTTTTGGGTTCCTAAGCCTGGCAGGGGGACCCATGCCTCATTGCTTCCTTTTGTCCTGTCTGGAAACAGAACTTTGGTCTACATCATCAACCATCCAAGAGAAATTCAGACCTCCACATAGAGACCTTCATCTTACAGACCCCAAATTGGTGAGCCTGAGAGTTCAGTAGGTATTTCAGGAAATAATCAAAGAGAATGGAACCTGAGAACTTTTACATGAGGACACCTGAGACTAGGTAGACTCAATTATAAGTAACTTATGTAAAGTATTCAAAAGAGAAGTGCTCAGGACAGTGCAATACAGGCATCATTGTTAATGATATGTTGTGGGAATGGAAGTCCAGTTGGATGAGTCAGGGGAAGGAATGGGGGACCTAAGTGGTTCCATGGAGATTAGAACATATCCAAGGAATTTGTAGTTAATGAGATTAGGAAGACACAGTATTAGACTTGGAGCATGTGCAGTGAACTGTTTAAGATGTGTTGGCTTTAAAAATGGGTCTGGAGGAGATCATGCTGAGTGAAATAAGTCAAGCAGAGAAAGTCAATTATCATATGGTTTTACTTACTTGTGGAGCATAAGGAATAACATGGAGGACATTAGGAGAAGGAAAGGAAAAGTGTATTGGGGTAAATCAGAGGGGGAGACTAAGAATGAGAGACTGTGGACTCTGAGAAACAAACTGAAGGTTTTGGAGGGGAGGGGAGTGGAGGGATGTGTGAGCCTGGTGGTGGGTATTCAGGAGGGCACTTATTGCATGGGGCACTGGGTGTGATTTATAAACAATGAATCTTGGAACACTGAAAAAATAAAATTAAATTTAAAAAAAAAAGATTCAGTGGTTTCAAGCATATTCTGCATTTATAGAAAACCCCAGACCCAGGCAGGCAACTATTCCCTTGCAACAGCAGTTCTTGAGACATACTTTTCTCAGCATCTTCTCTCACAGTGAGCATTCATATGAAAAATTGTATTTAATATGCAAATACCTTTATTTTGTAATATTTCCTTAACAGGAGGTGTGAAAATAATGGCAAGATTTGTGAGGTAGAAGAAAAACTCAGCAAAATATTTTCACTGGTTATAATCACTCAGTCACAGGAAGGAGCTGTATTGTAAAATTTTTACAAATACTGATTAATGCCTTTAAAATCATTCAGAAAAGTCTTTTATTATTTTATCTTTGAAAATTCCCTTCTATTGTAATATATTGTAAATTTTCTGTTGTAAATTGAGACTTATTCCCTTTGTGCATTTTTTCTAGAGGGATATTCAATCACCAAAATGTCATGACATCATAAAGATACCACTGATTTATTGTTTAGATACATTGTTATTTTCTTGCTTTGTTAATTATTCTGGGCATCAGGGAATGTGGACTGGGGATGGAATGCTGCCAGAACCAAGGAAGCTTTCTGCTTGTCACAGCCTCCTAGGGACCACCTGTACTTATTAGATCTCTTTTCCCCCTCATGTACATTTCTTTCCTCTCTGTGTATTTTGAACTGATTTCTTCTGTTTCTTTAAGTACAGGACACAATTAGTGATGGGAATTATGGAGGGTATGTGATGTGATAGCACTGGGGTGTTATATGCAACTGATAATTTGCTGAACACTAGATCTGAAACTAATGATATACTGTAAGTTGGCTAATTGAATTTAAATTTAAAAAATAAATACAGGCTACATGATAATCATATTGAAATGGAGCCCATGTTTTCATGTCCATTAGGGGCTTAGTCACTAGAATTTAAGTACTATTTACACAGTCTTCAGGACAAAGGCAACCTGATGTTGACAGCTTACCTTCTCTCACTTCTTTCAACATTATTGTGGTTAAAGGCAAGAAAAGTATGATAGTAACATAGTGCCAGGATGCCATATTGCACTGTGTTCATGTGCATGCCAATGATAGTGTGTGTGTGTGTCTGTGTAAGTGTGAGTGTGTGTTCTGAGGCATAGCAGTCCTCAGGGCAATAGTACCAGAGTTCATATATTCCAATATGCGAATTTTAAATGCCATAATGTTAAAAAATGGATAGAAATAAGGAAAGGATTCATCTGTATTCACAGAATACATTGGGCACAATTAATAAGATGCAAAGAACACCATGTGAAGGAAGGATTCCCATCAGTGGCAGGAAAGCCACCTCTGTCCTCAACATTCTCTGTCACCACTTGTCACTACTCTCCCTCTGGCTCATTCCCTCACTGCACTGACTTCATTTTGAGATCTGCATATATGCCTTCTGCAGGGCCTTTGCTCTGTTTTCCCTTCAGGACACACACCTAACCCAGATTTCCTCCTTCCTCCTGCTTAGTGTTTTCTGGAAGCCTCTATTAAAATGTCACCTCCTTTGTAGGTCTTCTTGAACTCTTTTTAAAACTTAACACTCTTTCATAAACTCCTTTTTATACTATTTTTCCCCTTCACAGCACCTGTCACAATCTAATATGGTATATATATATATATATATATATATATATATATATATACACATACACACACACACACACACACGTGTATATATACAAGTGTGTATATATATTATATATGTTATTATATATAATTATAATAATATATATTACTTCTTCATCATTGGATTATATGGAGTTTTCTTTTTTCTCCAAGTTTTTATTTAAATTCCAGTTAGTTAATAGATAGTGCCATATTAGTTTCAGATGCAGAATTTAGTGATTCAACAGTTCCCTTTTTTATTAATTTATTTATTTTCAGCATAACAGTATTCATTATTTTTTCACCACACCCAGTGCTCCATGCAATCCGTGCCCTCTATAATACCCACCACCTGGTACCCCAACCTTCCACCCCCCCCCTGCCACTTCAGACCCCTCAGATTGTTAACAGTTCCTTTTTAAAAAAAAAATTTTTTTGGTGTTCCAAGATTCATTGTTTATGCACCATGCTCCCTGCAATACATGCTCTCATTAATACCCACCACCAGGCTCACCCATTCCTTCACCTCCCTCCCCTCAAAAACCCTCAGTTTGTTCCTCAGAGTTCAAGTCTCTCATACTTCATCTCCCCTTCCGATTTACCCCAATTCACTTTTCCTTTCCTTCTCCTAATGTCCTCCACGTTATTCCTTATGCACCAGAAGTAAGTGAAACCATTTGATAATTGACTTTCTCTACTTGACTTATTTCACTCATAATTTTCTCCAGTGCCATTCATGTTGATACAAAAGTTGGGTATTCATTTTTTCTGATGACTGAGTAATATTCAGCTGTATATATAGATCACATCTTTTGAAGGGTATCCCTGCTCTTTCCACAGTTTGGCACTTGTGGCCACTGCTGCTATGAACACTGTGGTGCATATGGCTCTTCTTTTCACTATATCTGTATCTTTGGGGTAAATACCAAGTTGTGCAATTTCTGGGTCATAGGGTAGCTCTGTTTTAAGTTTTTGAGGAACAGATGCTGGATTTTGTCAAATGATTTTTCTCCATCAATTGAGAGGACCATGTGGTTCTTCTCCTCATATTAATTTGTTCTATCACATTGATTGATTTGCAAATGTTGAACCATCCTTGTAGCCCAGGGATGAATCCCACCTGGTCATGGTGGATAATCTTTTTTTTTTTTTTTTGAAGGTTATATATGTTTTTTTATTTTAATTTTTATAAACATATATTTTTATCCCCAGGGGTACAGGTCTGTGCACCTCAACACATGGTGGATAATCTTTTCAATGTGCTGTTGGATCCTGTTTGCTAGGATCTTGTTGAGAATCTTAGCATCCATATTCATCAGTGACATTGGTCTGAAATTCTCCTTTTTGGTAGGGTCTTTGCCTGGTTTGGGCATCAGGGTAATGCTGGCTTCATAGAGTCTGGAAGTTTTCCTTCTGCTTCAATTTTTTGAAACAGCTTCAGGAAAATAGGTGTTATTTCTTCTTTGAACGTTTGGTAGAATTCCCCAGGGAATCCATCAGGTCCTGGGGTCTTGTTTTTTGGGAGGTTTTTGATCACTGCTTCAATCTCGTTACTAGATATTGGTCTATTCAGGTTGTCGATTTCTTCCTGGTTCAATTTTGGGAGTTTATAGTTTTCCAGGAATGCATCCATTTCATCTAGGTTGCTAAGCTTATTGGCATCTAACTGTTGATAATAACTTCTGATGATTGTTTCTACTTCCTTGGTGTTAGTTGTGGTCTCTCCATTTTCATTCATAATTTTATGAATTTGGGCTTTCTCTCTTTTCTTTTGGATTAGTGTGGCCAATGGTTTATCGATCTTATTGATTCTTTCAAAAAAGCAGCTTTTTGAGGAGACTCCACACTGTTTTCCAAAGTGGTTGAACCAATTTACATTCCCAGCAACAGTGTAGGAGGATTCCCCTTTCTTCACATCTTCTCCAAAATTTATTGTTTCTTGCATTGTTAGTTTTTGCCATTCTAGCTGGTGTAAGTTGGTATCTGAATGTGGGTTCTACACTTCCATACAATATCTGGTGTTCATAAACACAACAAGTGCCCTCTTTCTTCCCCATCATCTTTTTACCCATCCCCCTTCCCACCTCCCTCCAGCAACCCTCAGTTTATTCTCTACAGTTAAGAGTCCGTTTCTGGTTTGCCCCTCTCTCTCTTTTTATTGTTACTTATTTTTATTAACATATAATGTATTATTTGACCCAGGGGTATAGGTTTGTGAATCATCAGGCTTACACACTTCACAGCACTCCCCATATCACGTACCCTCACCAATGTCCATAACCCAACCACATGAAACCATGAAATCTTCACATCACCACTCCCCCCAGCAACACTCAGTTTGTTTTGTGAGACTTAGAGTCCTGATCCCATCTTGTTTCATTTTTTTCTTTGCTATCCCCCAAAGTCTCCACTCTGCTTCTCAATCTCCTCATATCAGGGAAATCATATAATAATTGTCTTTCTCTGATTGACTTATTTTGTTCAGTGTAATACCTTCTAGTTCCAACCACATCATTGTAAATGGCTAGATTTCATTTCTTCTGATGGCTGCATAGTATGCCATTGTGTGTATATATATATACCACATCTTCTTTATTCATTCCTCTGTTGATGGACATTCAGCCCCTTTCCATAATTTGGCTATTGTGGACATTGCTGCTATAAACTTTTGGGTGCACATGCCCCTTCAGATCACTAAATTTCTATCTTTAGGGTAAATACCCACTTCTGTGATTGCTTGGTTGTAGGGTAGCTCTATTTTCAACTTTTTGAGGAACCTCCATGCTGTTTTCCAGAGTGTCTTTCTTTTTTAAAGCACTATGTTTGCTTGCTTTGTTTTCCTAAATCCCATACAGGAGTGAAATCATATGGTGTTTGTCATTCTCTGACTGACTTATTTTGCTTAGCATAATATATTGTAGCTTTATCCAGGTAATTGTAAGTGCAAAATTTCATTTCTTTTAATGGCTGAGTAATATCCATTTATTAGTCAGTGCACATTAGACACTCTCCACAGTTTGGGTATTATTAATAATGCTGCTGTAATCATCAGGGTGCATGTACTTTTTCAAATTAGGGGGTTTTTTTATTACAGCTATTAATTTATTTATTTTCAGAAAAACAGTATTCTTTATTTTTTCACCACACCCAGTGCTCCATGCAATCTGTGCCCTCTATAATACCCACCACCTGGTACCCCAACCTCCCACCCCCCACCACTTCAAACCCCTCAGATTGTTTTTCAGAGTCCATAGTCTCTCATGATTCATCTCCCCTTCCAATTTACCCCAACTCCCTTCTCCTCTCTAACACCCCTTGTCCTCCATGATATTTGTTATGCTCCACAAATAAGTGAAACCATTGATAATTGACTCTCTCTGCTTGACTGATTTCACTCAGCATAATCTCTTCCAGTCCCGACCATGTTGTTACAAAAGTTGGGGATTCATCCTTTCTGATGGAGGCATAATACTCCATAGTGTATATGGACCACATTTCCTTATCCATTCGTTTGTTTAGGGCATCTTGTTTCTTTCCATAGTTTGGCGACCATGTTGGGGTACAGATGGCCCTTCTTTTCACGACATCTGTTTCCTTGGGGTAAATTCCAAGGAGTGCAATTGCAGGGTCATAGGGAAGCTCCATTTTTAATTTCTTGAGGAATCTCCACATTGTTCTCCAAAGAGGCTGCACCAACTTGCATTCCCACCAACAGTGGAAGAGGGTTCCCCTTTATCCACATCCTCTCCAACACATGTTGTTTCCTGTATTGTTAATTTTGGGCATTCTAACTGGTGTAAGGTAATATCTCAATGTGGTTTTAATTTGAATCTCCATGAGGGCTAATGATGATGAACATTTTTTCATGTGTCTGATAGCCATTTGTATGTCTTCATTGGAGAAATGTCTGTCCATATCTTCTGCCCATTTTTTGTTATGTTTTTCTGTTTCATGTGTGTTGAGTTTGAGGAGTTTTTGATAGATCCTGGATATCAACCTTTTGTCTGTACTGTCATTTGCAAATATTTTCTCCCATTCCATGGGTTGCCTCTTTATTTTTTGACTGTTTCCTTTGCTGTGCAGAAGCTTTTGATTTTGATGAAGTCCCAAAAGTTCATTTTCGCTTTTGTTTCCTTTGCCTTTGGAGACATATCTTGAAAGAAGTTGCTGTGGCTGATATCAAAGAGATTACTGCCTATGGTATCCTCTAGGATTCTGATGGATTCCTGTCTCACATTGAGGTCTTTGTATCCTTTGAGTAAATATATAGTAGAACAACCTACAGAATATGGAAGATATTTGAAAAGACATATCTATAAACAATTAGTATCCAAAATCTGTAATGAACTTATCAAATTCAACACCTCAAATAACAAATAATAAAGTTAAGAAATGGACAGAAGACTTGAATAGAAAAATTTTGAAAAAAACACATACAGATGGCTAACAAACATATGAAAAGATGCTCCACATAACTCCTCATCAGTGAAATACAAATCACTACATATATACAATATATATGCATACTCTAAATACAAAAACTACAATGAGATAACACTTCACACCAATCAGAATGGCTAAAATTAACAACACATGAAACAACAGGTGTTGGTGAGGTTACAGAGAAAGGGGACACTTTTGTATTCTTGGTTTGGAATGCAAACTGTTGCAGCCACTCTGGAAAACAGTATGGAGTTTCCTCAAAAAGTTAAAAATAGAACTACCCTACATCCAGCAATTGCACTCCTACGTATTCACCCAATGGATGTAGGGACTGTTCTTTCTCAGCATCCTGTGTTTTTTGTCTAGAAGATTGCAGAACTCAACATGTATTCCTCAAATGCAGGAAGACATTTCTAATTAAAATTGTAATATCTGCCTTCTTAGGGCAAAGGCTGAATGGGCAGGAATTCCTATTTGGAGATGTCAGGTAACATCCCTTAAGTGGGATCATATCTATACAAATATATATATATATTTCTTACTAATGGCAAAACATAAATTATAGTATGTCACTTTGTTTATAATGCCCATTTGCTACAAGCCAAAACTGCTAGGTATCATCTCATACCTCTCAGAATGTCTAAAGTCAACAACACAAGAAATAACAGTGGTTGGTGAATATGTGGAAAAGAGGAATACTCTTTCTCTGCTTGTGGGAATGCGACCTGATGCAGCCATTCTGGAAAGCTGTAAGGAGGTTCCTCAAAAAGTTAAATAGAATTTCCCTTTGATCCTGCATTTGCAATGCTGGGTATTTACTCAAAGAATACAAAAATACTAATTCAAAAGGATACATATTCCCCAATGTTAATAGAAGCATTATCTACGATAGACAAACAATGGGAACAACCCAAGCATCCATCAGTTGATGAATGGATAAGGAGTATGTGGTATATTTTATATGTATAATGGAATGAGTCAGACATAAAACATGATGCTTGCCATTTGTCTGACACAGATGGAGGTAAAGAGTATTATGTAAAGTGAAATAAGTCATTCAGAGAAAGAGTAATACCACCTCCTTTAACTCAAGTGGAACTTAAGAAACAAAAGAAATGAGCAAAGGAAAAAAGGGAGGGAGAGAGGGAAATAAAGAAACAGACTCTTAACTACAGAGAACTCACTGCTGGTTACCCGAGGAGAGATGGTGGTGGAGGATAAGGAAATAGTTGGTAGGAATTGAGGAGAACACTTCTGATGAGCACCAGGTGGTTTGTGGATGTGTTGAATCATTATATTGCACACCTTTAAGTAATATTATACTTTACATCAACTAACTGAAATTTAAATAGAAACCTAAGTAATGAAAGAAAAATAAATGCTAATAATTAATTAATTAATTAAGATCTGTTTGTTGAAAATTATTATGTTATTTGTTTTCCCCTGGTAGTCACATCCACCAGATGGAACAAGGTAATGATACAGAAATTTCAGAGTTTATTCTTCTGGGATTATCAGAGGAACCAGAAGTTCACTCCCTCATATTTGGACTTTTCCTCTCCATGTACCTGATCACTGGGTTTGGAAATCTACTCATCATCCTGGCTGTCGGCTCTGCATCCCACCTCCACACTCCCATGTACTTCTTCCTTGCCAATCTGTCCTTTGTAGACATCTGCTTCACCTCAACCACCATCCCTAAGATGCTGTGGAACATCCAGGTTCAGGGAAAAACAATAACATATGCAGGCTGTATCAGCCAGATTTTTTTTTAATGTGTTTGGATTCCTGGAGAATTTACTCCTGACAGTAATGGCTTATGACCGTTTTCTGGCCATCTGTCACCCCCTGCACTACACAGTCATCATGAACCCCAGGCTCTGTGGATTGCTGGTCATGGTGTCCTGGCTCATCAGTGTTCTGAATTCCTTGTTACAGAGCTTAATGTTGCTGCAGCTATCCTTCTGTACAGGCATGGAAATACCCCATTTCTTCTGTGAAATCAATCAGGTGGTCAGCCATGCTTGTTCTGACACATTTCTTAATGACATGGTGATGTATTTCGGAATTGTGATTCTGGGTTGTCCTCCTGTGGCCGGAGTCCTTTACTCTTACTTTAAGATAGTTTCCTCCATATGTAGAATATCATCAGCTATTGGCAAGTATAAAGCATTTTCTACCTGTGCTTCTCACCTCTCAGTTGTCTCCTTATTTTATTCTACAGTCCTGGGAGTGTACCTTGGTTCTGCTGCTACCCAGAGCTCTCACTCAGGTGCCATAGCCTTTGTGATGTACACGGTGGTCACACCTATGCTGAACCCCTTCATCTACAGCCTAAGGAACAGAGACATATATAGGACTCTGAAAAGAATTGTTGGGGTTCTAGTGTTGTATGTGCCTATCACCCTGGGGCTGAAGAAGTGCCCAGGAATTCAGGGATCACAGACTCAGAGCCAGGAACTGCCATTCTTCTATTGGGCTGTGGAATTAGAATCTGCTCCTTCTGCTTATTTCCTGGATTTTCATTTGTTTGAATTCAAATTCTCCATACATTTACAAAACCCATTCTATTAAGTTCTGCTCACTCTGATATACAGTTTCCCCTTTATCTGTCCTCATAAAATTCTAATATTTTCCCCAACCTTGGTCATACATGCCTAGAAATTTCTGTATCTTATACTGGGCAAGTTGGATTTCTTAAAAATAATTTCATTTCAAATGACTTATACCATGCTAAGTAAATTTTCTCTAGATATCCCAAAAGTGTAATCATGAATTATATTTTTCATGTGGAAGAAACTATACTTGGCCATGAAGTCCTTTACATAATCTATTTATAGATTAAAATACAAAACCATAGTTTTCTCTTGAGTCTGTCAGGGTTTCTCTATATCTATCCTCATTACTTTTCTTGTGAATGTTGAATCTAACATTGTTCTGTTTAAGTCAATTAAACAGTCAGGCTACTGACATGAATGCTCAGTCTAGGAGAGCCCAGACATTCCCCCACATCTCTGTGCTTGTGGACATTCCCACAGATGATTCCCTGACCAGAGCCTCTGCTCTGGCTGCACCAGGCCTTGGGTTCTTACTGTGATTGCAAGTCACACCTCAGCAACACCCATTATAGAACTCTAACAAAACCAGGTTTATTACTCATAGGTCCTGGGGGGCAGAGGGGGAGCCCAAAGACTATTCAGGGGAGTGTTAGAGGAGAGAGAGAGAGAGAGGCATTGAAAGGAAGAGAGTGGTGTTGAGGGACATGCCTTTATTGGTGAACATGGCAAGAAAGGTTAAAGATTTGTGGATTTCACATTTTATAGGCCAATTTTTTATGAGTAGAATTTAGGTGCTGAAGGGGAAAGCAAGGCCATCCATGTGTCAGTATGGAGGTTATCCAGGGATTTCTGAAGAGGTATTTTATGGCTTGGGAAACCTCAGGGCTTACCTGGTAATAGTGTCCCACAGCTGACAATGTGTTTACTCAACAAGGTTGCCTTTGAAATGGATGCTTCAGAAATCCAAAGCTTAATGCCAGCACCTACTCCATAAGCATGTGCTTTCTAACTGGTATCCTGATTTTACTCTGATTCAGATAGTGTCCAGGAAGACTGTGGTAGCCACCACACTGATTATCAAATATATCTCTCCAGGGCAGTCTACATGGAAAGGAAAATTTGAATAAACAGATTGACCTGATATGTTTTAGTGTCAGGATGACCACAAATGTATGAAACACAATTTTAAAACACTCATTTTTTTACTAAACAAAATATTCATTTTTAATTTTTTTCTTCTCTTACATTAGAGTTAATGCTGAGCATCTACTAATCAAAGCGTGGAAGATTGGTGCCTACAACTGAGGGAGATTATTTATTTATTGAGTTGAAGGGTCAGAGTCTTCTTTGTTTTATCACTAAATTATCTTCCTGTTTTTACTTGAAAACTTTCAGCACTGCCCGCTTATATGACTCTTTCTATTGTTCCACAAAATATTGCTTTTTTCCTAATATTTGTCACAGTTGCTAAGGGACTGTGAATGAACAGTATCAGTATCATCCATTTTGTGCATCCTTCATGCTCAGAAGTCTCTTCCCCGTGGATGATCAGAGGACACCAGAGGAGAGCTGGATGTCCTGCCAGTCGTGCGGTTCAGGGTCACCAGTTCTTCTGCACCAATGTGCACATCTTTCAAATCTCCCAGTGAACAGGAACAGTCCAAATATAATCACTTGTCTATAAAACATTGAAAAGAAACTTGAATAACAGAATGACTATGATTTCTCTCCTCGTTGCTCAGATAATATGCCACAAATAAAATGCAGCAATTGCTCTAACTGCCTCAGATCTGTTTATTTGGATTATTGTGTCAGTCAGCTCTTGCTGTATAACAAGCTGCCCTTGGCAAATGGGATTCCATTATTATGTGGGTGGCCAAGTGCAAAGGTCAAGAGAGAATTCTTGAGACACTTCATGGCGCAAAAATATGCTTTCACTTTACCACAGGGTTAGGACCCAAGGGCAGAGAGAGGTGAACCAGGATTTTGAGCAGTGACTGATTCGGTACTTTGGAGTTTGTGGAGGGAGTGGGTGGTGATAATATAAAATTCTAAGGAATTTCTGTATATGAAGTTTACAGGACCTTGGAGTTTGGACTATTGTCAAGACAATGTTGCTTTTAGTCTCTGATAAAATATCAACATAGTAGACACTGATGCTATGAACAATGGGGTGCATGGATGGGACTTGAAGAAATTATGCTGAGTGAAATAAGTCAATCTTATCAATTATCTGAAATAAGTCAGATAACTGATAATAAGTCAATTATCATCTGGTTTAACTTATGTGGAACATAAGAAATAACATGGAGGACATTGGGAGAAGGAGAGGAGAAGTGAGCTCAGGGAAATTCAAGGGGGAGATGAACCATGAGAGACTGTGGACCCTGAGAAACAAACTGAGGGTTTTGGAGGGGGGGGTTGGGAGATGATGGTAGTGGGTATTATGGAAGGCAAGTATTGCATGGAGCACTGGGTGTGGTGCATAAACAATGACTCTTGAACACTGAAAAAATAAAATAAATTTTTAAAAAGAAGGAAGTTGAGGGAAATTGGAGGAGGAGATGAACCATGAGAGACTATGGACTCTGAAAAACAATTTGAGGGTTTTGAAGGGGAGGGGGGTGGGAGGTTCAGGGAGCCAGGTGGTGGGTATTAGGAAGGGCATGTATTGCATGGAGCACTGGGTGTGGTGCATAAACAATGAATTCTGTTACGCTGAAAAGAAATTTTAAAAAAGAATGAGTGAATATACTCTTTCTTCAAAATTTTGTGCAATGACAATATTTGGTGAAGAATGCCTAAAACTAACCCTATACCTATCTCTCATGCAGGAGCACAATTTTGTTAATCAGAGTGGTCCACACACCAATGTTATAGGATTTCTGTCCCTTTAGTTAACCACAGATCTCGGTGACACTGCTTTGAAGAATGAAAAAATAGACAAGACAAAGAGTGGTAGGCAGCAAAGCAAAGTTTATTGAGCAACAGAATAAAGCTCCCAAAGAGTAAAGAGACCCAAGGGTGGGCCCCAGAGTTTTTAAGGTTTAGGGGTTTTATGAGCTCCTTTGCATAACTAACAAGTATTAAGGGTGTGGTGAGTCATGCCAATCAGGCCTTGGTCATGTAGCTGTCTACCTATTAGGTTATTATCTCTATGATGAGGGTCACTTTTTTTAACATTCTATTTATTTATTTATTTTTATTTTTTATTAACATATAATGTATTATTAGACCCAGAGGCACAGGTCTGTGTATTGCCAGGTTTATACACTTCACAGCACTCACCATAACACATACCCTCCACAATGTCCATAACCCCACCACCCTCTCCCTACCCCTCTCCCCGGGCAACCCTCAGTTTGTTTTATGCGTTTAAGAATTTCTTATGGTTTGTCTCCCTCCTGATCCCATCTTGTTTCATTTATTCTTTTCTTACCCCCAAAACCCCCACTTTGCATCTCCACTACCTCATATCAGGGAAATCACATAATAGTTGTCTTTCTATGATTGACTTATTTCACTCAGCATAATACCTTCTAGTTCCATGCACGTCATTGCAAATAGCAAAATTTCATTTTTTTGATGGCTGCATAATATATATATATATATATATAAAACCACTTCTTCTTTATACACTCATCTGCTGATGAACATCTAGGTTCGTTCCATACATTGCCTATTGTGGACATTGCTGTTATAAACACTCAGGTGCATGTGCCCCTTCAGATCACTATATTTGTATCTTAGGGTAAATACTCAGTAGTGTAATTGCTGGGTCATAGGGTAGCTCTATTTTCAACTTTTTGAGGAACTGCCATGATGTTTTCCAGAGTGGTGGCCCCACCTTGCATTCCCACCAACAGTGCAGGAAAGTTCCACTTTCTCCGCATCCTCACCAGCATCTGTCATTTCCTGACTTGTTAATTTTAGCCATTCTGACTGGTGTGAGGTGGTATCTATTGTGGTTTTGATTTGGATTTCCCTGATGCTGAATTATATGGAGCACTTTTTCGTGTGTCTGTTGGCCATCTCGATGTCTTCTTTGCAGAAATGTCTGTTCATGTCCTCTAGCCATTTCTTGATTGGATTATTTGTTCTTTGGGTGTAAAATTTGGATACTAGCTCTTTATCTGATATGTCATTTGCAAATATCTTCTCCCATTCTGTCAGTGGTCTTTTGGTTTTGTTGACTGTTTCCTTTGCTGTGAAAAAGCTTTTGATCTTGATGAAGTCCCAATTGTTCATTTTTGCCCTTGCTTCCATTGCCTTTGGCAATGTTCCTAGAAAGAAGTTGCTGCAGCCAAGGTCGAAGAGGATGTTGCCTGTGTTTTCCTCAAGGATTTTGATGGATTCCTTTCTCACATTGACGTCCTTCATCCATTTTGAGTCTATTTTCGTGTGTGATGTAAGGAAATGGTCCAGTTTCATTTTTCTGATGTGGCCATCCACATTTCCGAACACCATTTGTTGAAAAGACTGATTTTTTTTCCATTGGACATGTTTCCTGCTTTGAAGATTAGTTAAACATCTGTTCCATTGATCTATGCATCTGTTTTTGTGCCAGTGCCATACTGTCTTGATGATGACGGCTTTGTAATAGAGCTTGAAGTCTAGAATCGGGATGCCACCAACTTTGGCTTTCTTTATCAACATTCCTCTGGCTATTCGAAATCTTTTCTGGTTCCATATAAATTTTAGGATTATTTGTTCCATTTCTTTGAAAAAATAAATGGGATTTCTTTTTTAAAGAATTTATTTATTTATTTATTTGACAGACAGATCACAATTAGGCAGAGAGCTGGCAGAGAGAGAGAGGTGGAAGCAGGCTCCCCACTGAGCAGAGAGCCAGACATGGGGCTCAATCCCAGGATTTTTATAGGGATTGCATTAAATGTGTAGATTGCTTTAGGTAGCATAGACATTTTCACAATATTTGTTCTTCCAATCTGTGAGCATGGAACATTTTCCCATTTCTTTGTGTCTTCCTCAATTTCTTTCATGAGTACTTTACAGTTTTCTGAGTATAGATTCTTTGCCTCTTTGGTTAGGTTTATTCCTAGGTATCTTATGGTTTTAGGTGCAATTGTAAATGGGATTGACTCTTTAATTGCTCTTTCTTCTGTCTTGTTGCTGGTGTATAGAAATGCAGCTGATTTCTGTGCCCTGATTGTGTATCCTGACACTTTACTGAATTCCTGTACAGGTTCTAGCATATTTGGAGTAGAGTCTTTTGGGTTTTCCACAAAAGTATCATATCACCTGCAAAGAGTGATAATTTGGCTTCGTCTTTACTGATTCAGATGCCTTTAATTTCTTTTTGTTGTCTTATTGCTGAGGATATGACTTCTAGCACTATGCTGAATAGCAGTGGTGATCATGGGCATCCCTGCCATGTTCCTGACCTT
>NC_081558.1:10590201-10618891 GCF_022355385.1 Mustela nigripes | reverse complement strand
TCTTATAATAGTTTGTATTTCTTTGGTGTTAGTTGTGATCTCTCCTCTTTCATTCATGATTTTATTTAGTTGGGTTTATTTTTTTATGTAGATAATTTTAACCTATTTACCATCACAGTGAGATGTCCAGTACATCAAATTCCATAATAACCTTCTAACATGAACTTTTTGATACATACACCTGTGTTTTAATTTTGCATTTCTATTTTTTTTAGTTTTTTTAATTTTAGTTTAGTTTAATCTAGTTTATTCCTTTCTTTATTTTTATTTTCTAATATGCATATAGAGTTAAACTTCAAGGTAATCCCCTCTCCCCAATCAATGTTACCCCTATAGGTAAAACAACTTTTAATCCCCCTTCATCTTAGGAAAGTAGAGTCCTTTAACAAAGATATCAAGATACATCCAGGAAGAATCAAAACAACCTTCCTTGCCCACTCTGAGAATTTACAAGCATTCTCCTATCTTTTTCTTCAGCCAGTGTTTCTGTGTCTTTGTGTTTGTCCTGGTAGTATATAAATCTTACACTTGGGGTTATTTTTGACCAGGTTCTTCCTTTACTTGCATATATTTTTTTTTCTCTTGTCATATACTTTTATCAGTCTTTTTGTTTGTTTTTGTTTGTATACTTCATCACTCTTACTTTGGGGCCTATTTGGGCTGATCCTTCTCTTTTATCTTCCCTTTTTTTCCTGTCTCTCTCTCTCCACCTCTCTCTCTCTCTCTTTTTCATTTCTTTTGTCTCTCATTTGGGTGAGGAATCCTGATTGCTCAGAAACCTTCCAGAGTGAACCTTGACTGCACCATGCTCGATACATCCAGCTACATCTGTTCAGTCATCTCTCACCAAAATGATTACGAGGAGAAAGCCCAAAAAAAGAAAAATACAGAGGATGGCCTTCTGCAACAGAGCTAACAGCTGTCAACATAGACAATATGTCACAGAGATAATTCAGGCTAACAATTATCCAGGCAATAGCTAGGTTGGAAGAAGCCATGGATGACCAAAAGGAATTGATTAGGGCTGAACTGAAGTGACAAGAGATGATGTTCACAATGTTAGGGCACAGTTGAAAGCTATCAGGGATGAGGTTCACAATGCTCTCAATGAGTTTCAATCTAATCTAAATTCTCTCAAAGCTAGGGTAACTGAGACAGAAGATAGAATTAGTGATCTGGAGGACAAACAGATAGAAAGGATCAGAAGTGAGCCTGGAACAAATAGCTTAGAGGTCACAAAAACACAATCGGGGAAATAAATGATGCCATGAAATGTTCCAACATCAGAATTGTTGGAATCCCTCAAGGGGAGGAGAAAGAAAGAAGTCTAGAAGATAGAGTGGAACAAATTCTTCAGGAAAATTTTCCAAATCTCACGACTGGAACCAGTGTCCATATACTAAAGGCCGAATGATCTCCACCCAAGATTATAGGTTCCAAAAAACATCAAGGCACCTCATAGTCAAATTGGGGAATCAAATTGTAGATACAACCTCTTGAAAACCTCTAGGACAAAGAAGCTCCTTACTTACAGAGGAGAGCATATCAGAATAATGACAGACCTGTCCACCAAGACCTGGCAAGCCAGAAAGGGCTGGCAAGATATATTCAGGGCACTAAATAAGAAGAACATGCAGTCAAGAATATTTTATCCACCAAGACTAACATTCAAAATGGATGGAGAGATAAAGAGTTACCAAGACCAGCAAGGCTTAAAAGACTATTCAACCACCAAGCCGACACTGCAAGAAATATTAAGGGGGGTTCTATAAAAGAGGAAAAATCCTAAGAATAGCATTGAACAGAAATATAAAGACAATCTACAGAAAGAAAGACTTCAAAGGTAACATGATGTCAATAAAAACGTAAGTATCAATAATTGCTCTCAATGTGTATGGCCTAAATGGGCCCAAAAAACAGCACAGGGTTGCAGATTGGATAAAATGACAGGATCCATCCATGTGTTATCTACAAAAGGCCCATTTTGAACCTAAGGATACACAGAGAATGAAAGTGAAGGAATGGAGAAGCATCTTTCATGACAATGGGCCTCAAAAGAAGGCCAGGAAGGCAAATCTTATGTCAGGTAAATTAGATTTAAAACTAAAGACTGTGGTCAGAGACACAGAAGGACACTACATCATTCTTAAAGGGACTATCCACCAAGATGATCTAACAATTGTAAATATCGATGCCCCCAATATGGGAGCAGCAAAGTGCATAAAAAAACATAACAAAACAAAAGGGTCATAAATATGACCCTTTATCTTGTAAATCAAGATAAAGGGTCATATTGATATGAATACATTAATAGTAGGAGATCTCAACATGCCTCTCATAGAAATAGACAGATCATCAAAGCAGAAAATCAATAAAGAAACAAGAGCATTGAATGACACATTGGTCCAGATAGACCTCATAGATATATACAGAACATTCCACCCTAAAACAACAGAATACTCATTCTTCTCTGGTGCACATGGAACCTCTCCAGAATAGACCACATACTAGGTCGCAAATCAGGACTCAACGGATACCAAAAGACTGAGATTATTCCCTGCACATTCTGAGATCACAATGCTTTGAAACTGGAGCTCAATCACAAGGAAAAGTTCAGAAGGAACTCAAACACCTGGAAACTAAAGGCCACCTTGCTTAAGAATGCTTGGATCGATAAGGAGATAAAAGAAGAACTGAAACAATTCATGGAAACCAATGAGAATGGAGACACTTCGGTCCAAACCTATAGGATACAGCAAAGGTGGTCCTATGGGGGGAATACATAGCCATCTAAGCCTCCCTCAACAAAATTGAAAAATGCAGACCACAGCAGCTGTCTCTCCATCTTAACGAAATGGAGAAACAACAAGTCAAACCAACTCCACACATAAGAAGGGAAATCATCAAGATTAGAGCTGAGATCAATGAGGTAGAAACCAGAGATACAGTAGAACATATCAATGAAACTAGAAGCTGGTTTTTTGAAAGAATCAGACACATGAAAAAATGTTCATCATCACTAGCCATCAGGGAGATGCAAATTAAAACCACATTGAGATATCACCTTACACCAGTTAGAATGGCCAAAATTAGCAAGACAGGAAACAACATGAGTTGGAGAGGATGTGGAGAAAGGGGAACCCTCTTCCACTGTTGGTGGGAATGCAAGTTGTTGCAGCCTCTTTGGAGAACAGTGTGGAGATTCCTCAAGAAATTAAAAATAGAACTTCCCTATGACCCTGCCATAGCACTCCTGGGTATTTACCCCAAAGATACAGATGGAGTGAAAAGAAGGGCCATCTGTACTCCAATGATTATAGCAGCAATGGCCAAGGTCACAAAACTGTGGAAAGAACCAAGATGCCCTTCAACAGATGAATGGATAAAAAAGATGTGCTCCATATACACTATGAAGTATTATGCCTCCATCAGAAAGGAGGAATACCCAACTTTTGTAGCAACATGGACGGGACTGGAAGAGATTATGTTGAGTGAAATAAGTCAAGTAGAGAGAGTCAATTATCATATGGTTTCCCTTATTCATGGAGCCTAACAAAAAACATGGAGGACATGGGGAGTTAGAGAGAAGGGGGTTGGGGTAAATTGGAAGGGGAAGTGAATCATGAGATACTATGGACTCTGAAAAACAATCTGAGGGATTTGAAGTGGCGGGGGGGTGGGTGGTCGGGGTACCAGGTGGTTGGTATTATAGAGGGCACGGATTGCATGGATCACTGGGTGTGGTGAAAAAATAATGACGCTGTTATTCTGAAAATAAATAAATGAAAAAAAAAAAAGAATGCTTGGATCAACCAGGAGATCAAAGAAGAACTGAAACAATTCATAGAAACCAATCACAATGAAGACACTTCAGTCCAAAACCTATCGGATACAGCAAAGGCAGTCCGAAGGGGGAAATACATAGCCATCCAAGGATCCCACAAAAAAAAAAAAAAAAAAAAAAAAAACAACCTGAAAAATTCAGAACACAGTAGTTGTCTCTAGACCATAAAGAACTGGAGAATAAACAACAAATCAAACCAACACCACACATGAGAAGGGAAATCATCAAGATTAGAGCTGAGATCAATGAAGTAGAAACCAAAGATACAGTAGAAAGTATCAATGAAACTAGAAGCTGGTTTCTTGAAAGAATCAATAAGATCAATAAGCCATTGGCCACACTAATCCAAAAGGAAAGAGAGAAAGTCCAAATTCATAAAATTATGAATGAAAAGGGGGAGATCACAACGAACACCAAGGAAGTAGAAACAATCATCAGAAGTTATTATCAAGAGTTATATGCCAATAAGCTTAGCAACCTAGATGAAATGGATGCATTCCTGGAAAACTATAAACTCCCAAAATTGAAGAAATCAAAATTTCTACAAAATTGAAGAAATCAACAACCTGAATAGACCTATATCTAGTAACGAGATGGAAGCAGTGATCAAAAACCTCCCAAAAAACAAGACCCAGGACCTGACGGATTCCCTGGAGAAGACTACCAAACCTTCAAAGAAGAAATAACACCTATTCTCCTGAAGCTGTTTCAAAAAATTGTAGCAGAAGGAAAACTTCCAGACTCTTTCTATGAAGCCAGCATTACTCTGATCCCCAAACCAGGCAAAGACACTACCAAAAAGGAGAATATTAAACCAATATCACTGATGAATATGGATGTTAAGATTCTCAACAAGATCCTAGCCAACGTACCCAACAGCACATTAAAAAGATTATCCACCATGATCAGGTGGGATTCATCCCTGGGCTACAAGGATGGTTCAACATTCGCAAATCAATCAATGTGATACAACAAATTAATATGAGAAGAGAGAAGAACCACATGGTCTTCTCAATTGATGCAGAAAAAGCATTTGACAAAATCCAGCATCCGTTCCTGATTAAAATGCTTCAAAGTATAGAGATAGAGGGAACATTACTGAACCTCATCAAATCTATCTATGAAAGACCCACAGCAAATATCCTCCTCAATGGGAAAAAGCTTGCAGCCTTCCCGTTGAGATCAGGAACAAGACAAGGATGCCCACTTTCACCACTCTTGTTCAACATAGTATTAGAAGTCCTAGCAACAGCAATCAGAAAACAAAGAAAATAAAAGGTATCCAAATTGGTAATGAAGAAGTAAAACTCTCTCTTCGCAGATGACATGATTCTTTATATGGAAAACCCAAAAGACTCCACCCCCAAACTACTAGAACTCATACAGCAATTCAGCAACGTGGCAGGATACAAAGTCAATGTGCAGAAATCAGTGGCTTTCTTATACACTAACAATGAAAATACAGAAATGGAAAGTAGAGAATCGATTCCATTTACTATAGCACCAAGAACCATAAGATACCTGGGAAGAAACCTAACCAAAGAGGTAAAGAATCTGTACTCGAGGAACTACAGAACACTCATGAAAGAAATTGAAGAAGACACAACAAGATGGAAGACCATTCCATGCTCTTAGATCTGAAGAATAAACATTGTTAAAATGTCTCTACTGCCTAGAGCAATCTATACTTTTAATACCATTCCGATCAAAATTCCACCGGTATTTTTCAAAGAGCTGGAGCAAATAATCCTAAAATTTGTATGGAATCAGAAGAGACCCAGAATCGCTAAGGAAATGTTGAAAAACAAAAATAAAACTGGGGGCATCACGTTACCTGATTTCAAGCTTTATTACAAAGCTGTGATCACCAAGACAGAATGGTCCTGGCATAAAAACAGACACATAGACCAGTGGAACAGAGTAGAGAGCCCAGATATGGACCCTCAACTCTATGGTCAATTAATCTTTGACAACACAGGAAAAAATATACAGTGGATAAAGACAGTCTCTTCAATAAATGGCGCTGGGAAAACTGGACAGCTGTATGTAGAAGAATGAAACTCGACCATTCTCTTACACCGTACACAAAGTTAAATCAAAATGGATAAAAGACCTCAAAGTGAGAGAGGAATCCATCAGAATCCTAGAGGAGAACATAGGCAGCAATCTATTCGATATCAGCCACAGCAACTTCTTTAAAGATATGTCTCCAAAGGCAAAGGAAACAAAAGTGAAAATAAACTTTTGGGACTTCATCAAAATCAAAAGCTTCTGCACAGCAAAGGAAACAGCCAAAAAAACACAGAGGCAACCCACGGAATGGGAGAAGATATTTGCAGATGACAGTACAGGCAAAAGGTTGATATCCAGGATCTATAATGAACTCCTCAAACTCAACACACATGAAACAGGCAAACATATCGAAAAAAAGGGCAGAAGATATGAACAGACACCTCTCCAATGAAGACATACAAATGGCTATCAGACACATGAAAAAATGTTCATCATCATTAGCCCTCAGGGAGATTCAAATTAAAACCACATTGAGATATTACCTTACACCAGTTAGAATGCCCAAAATTAACAAAACAGGAGACAACATGTGCTGGAGAGGATGTGGAGAAAGGGGAACCTTCTTGCACTGTTGGTGGGAATGCAAGTTGGTGCAGCCTCTTTGGAGAACAGTGTGGAGATTCCTCAGGAAATTAAAAATAGAACTTCCCTATGACCCTGCAATTGTCCTCCTGGGAATTTACCCCAAGGATACAGAAGTCGTGAAAAGAAGGGCCACTGTACCCCAATGTTTATAGCAGCAATGGCCACTGTGCCAAACTATGGAAAGAACCAAGATGCCCTTCAACGGACAAATGGATAAGGAAGATGTGGTCCATATACACTCTGGAGTATTATGCCTCCATCAGAAAGGATGAATACCCAACTTTTGTAGCAACATGGGCAGGACTGGAAGAGATTATGCTGAGTGAAAACAGTCAAGCAAAGAGAGTCAATTATCATATGGTTTCACTTATTTGTGGAGCATAACAAATATCATGGAGGACAAGGGGTGTTAGAGAGGAGAAGGGACTTGGTGTAAATTGGAAGGGGAGGTGATTCATGAGAGACTATGGACTCTGAAAAACAATCTGAGGGATTTGAAGTGGCAGGGTGTTGGGAGGTCTGGGACCAGGTGGTGGGTATTATAGAGGGCACGGATTGCATGGAGCACTGGGTGTGGTTAAAAAATAATGAATACTGTTTTTCTGAAAATAAATAAATTGAAAAAACTAAAAAAAAAACTTAAAAAAACGATAATCATGTCAAAAAATGGAAAGAGAACATGAACAGACACTTCTCCAATGAAGACATACAAATGGCTATCAGACACATGAAAAAATGTTCATCAACACTAGCCATCAATGAGATTCAAATTAAAACCACATTGATAAATTAAAAATAGAACTTCCCTATGACCCTGCAATTGCACTCCTGGGTATTTAACCCAAAGATACAGATGGAGTGAAAAGAAGGGCCATCTGTACCCCCAATGTTTATAGCAGCAATGGCCACTGTGCCAAACTATGGAAAGAACCAAGATGCCCTTCAAGGGACAAATGGATAAGGAAGATGTGGTCTATATACACTCTGGAGTATTATGCCTCCATCAGAAAAGATGAATACCTGACTTTTGTAGCAACATGGACGGGACTGGAAGAGATTATGCTGAGTGAAATAAGTCAAGCAGAGAGAGTCAATTATCATATGGTTTCACTTATTTGTGGAGCATAACAAATAACATGGAGGACAAGGGGTGTTAGAGAGGAGAAGGGAGTTGGGGTAAATTGGAAAGGGAGGTGAATCATGAGAGACTGTGGACTCTGAGAAGCAACTGAGCGGTTTGAAGTGGCGGGGGATGGGAGGTTGGGGTACCAGGTGGTGGGTATTATAGAGGGCACAGATTGCATGGAGCACTGGGTCGGTGAAAAAAAATAATGAATACTGTTTTTCTGAATATAAATAAATTAATTTAATTTAAAAAAAGAAGAAGAAGGGAAAAAAAAGAAAAAAAAACACATTGAGATACCACCTTACACCAGTTAGAATGGCCAAAATTAGCAAGACAGGAAACAACATGTGTTGGAGAGGATGTGGAGAAAGGGGAACCCTCTTACACTGTTGGTGGGAATGCAAGTTGGTGCAGCCACTTTGGCAAACAGTGTGGAGTTTCCTTTAGAAATTAAAAATGGAGCTTCCCTATGACCCTGCAATTGCACTACTGGGCTTTTACCCCAAAGATATGATGTAGTGAGAAGAAGGTCCATCTGTATCCCACTGTTCATAGCAGCAATGGCCACAGTCACGAAAATGTGGAAAGAACCAAGATGCCCTTCAAAGACGAATGGATAAAGAATATCTGGGCGCCTGGGTGGCTCAGTGGGTTAAGCTGCTGCCTTCGCCTCAGGTCATGATCTCAGGGTCCTGGGGGAGCCTGCTTCCCTCTCTCTCTCTCTCTCTGCCTGCCTCTCTGTCTACTTGTGATCTCTCTCTGTCAAATAAATAAAAAATCTTTAAAAAAAAAAAACAAAAAAGAAGATGTGGTCTATATATACTTTGGATTATTATGCCTCCATCAGAAAGGATGAATACCCATCTTTTGTAGCAACATGGACAGGACTGGAAGAGATTATGCTGATTGAAATAAGTCAAGCAGAGTGAGTCAATTATCATACGATTTCACTCTTTTGTGAAGCATAAGTAATAACAAGGAGGACATAGGGAGATGGAGAGGAGAAGAGAGTTGAGGGAAATTGGAGGGGTGCATGAACCATGAAAGACTATGGACTATGAAAAACAATCTGATGGTTTTGAAGGGTCAGGAGGTGGGAAGTTGTTTGAGCCTGGTGGTGGGTATTATGGAGGGCAAGTATTGCATGGATCACTGAGTGTGGTGCATAAACAATGAATTCTGGTACACTTAAAAGAAATTAAAAAATAAAAAATTTAGGGGTGTCTGGGTGGCTCAGTGAGTTAAACCCTCTGCATTCAGTTCATATCATGATCCCAGGGTCCTGGGATGGAGCCCCACATCGGGTTCTCTGCTTGGCAGGTATTCTGCTTCCCCCTCTCTCTCTCTACCTGCCTTCTGCCCACTTTTGATCTCTGACTATCAAATAAATAAATAAAATCTTTCTAAAAATAATAAAGAAATTTTAAAAATAAAATAAAAATTTAAAAATACAATAAAGGAAAGAAACAGAATAAATAAATACATACATACATACATACATACTGGGTTTAATGTAACTTTGCCATATTCTCATTTGTTGCCTACTATTCCTTTCCTCTTCTGTCTCTGTTAGGTTTTTATAATAATAATAAACATCCTTTCCTTTTATTTTTATAAAGATTTTATTCACTTATTTGAGAGAGAGAGAGAGCACAGGAGTGGGGGGAGTGGGACAGTGAGAGAGGGAGAAGCAGACTCCCTCCTGAGCAAGGAACCTGATGCAATGTCAACCTAGGAGCATGACCTGAGCCAAAGACAAATGCTTAACCAATTGAGCCTCCCAGGTCCTTCTTTCCTGTTCAAAACCAAAACATAGCTGCTATAAATCTTTCATGTAAAATGTGATTCTTTGATAACTATGAAATAGAGTCCATTCCTATGTATTTCCAGAAATTTCCATATCTTACAATTCAACTTCACTAAATACCATTATCCTATGATTTCACTCATATGTATAATTTAAGAAACAAAACAGAGGATCACAGATGAAGGGAGAGAAAATAAAATAAGATGAAATCAGAGAGTAAGACAATACATGCGATACTTTTTACTGTAGGAAACATTGAAAGTTGCTGGAGTGGAGGTGGGTGGTTGGATGGGGTAACTGGGTGATAGGCATTAAGGAGGGGTTGTGATATAATGAGCACTGGGTGTTATATGCAACTGACCTCTACCTCTGAAATCACTTACCTCTACCTCTGAAACCAATAATACATTATATGTTAAATAAATTGAATTTAAATAAAATAAAATTTAAAAAAAGAATTCAGCTTCTCTATACAATTTCAAAAAACTCTGTTTACTAAGCTTTCTGTATTGTCCCATATACATACAGTTTTTCCCTTTGTCTCTTTTCATACATTCCCACAGTTCTTCCCAACTCTGAATCAGAAATATTTAAAAACTTCTGTATCATTTACAGGACCACTTTGATACCTCAAAAATTATTTCTTTTCAAAAGACATATATCACGCCATGCAAAATTTCCCTATGTCTTCCTGAAGGAATAATCATGAGTTGTCTCACTCCTATAGATAAGACTACACTTGGCATCTAAAGACATTTACATAATTTCATTATAGAGGAAAACGCAAAATCACAGTTTTCATGTTGAATCTGTTGTCATTCTTTTTATTCCTTAACTGCTCTTCTGATTACATAGATTATATCATCATCCTCTTTAAGCCTCAGCCTGTAGATAGTGATGGTATTGGCTAAGAATACCTGTGACACTCACCTGGGCCTACAGTACTTGTGACTTAGCCCTGAGCTGATGTTCTGGATAAACTGTCTTTTGTCACTATTATTATTGTTGCTGTTGATGTTGTTAACATATAAATGACATCACGTTGCATTAATTTCCGGTGTACAAAGGGATATTGCAATGTGATCAGAGTAAGTTCAGTCAAGTCCATCATAATATACAGTTATGAACTTCTTTCATGATGACAATTGTCAAGATTCCCTTTCCTAGCTACTTTCAAATCTACAATACTGTTTTGTTGGCTAGAGTCACCGTGCTGGACATGACATCCCTATGACTTACTCATTTTATAACTGGAAATCTGAAGCTTTTGACACTTTTGCCCATTTTACCCACTCCCCACACTCTAGCTCCATATACTGCCAATCAGTTCTTCATATCCACAAGCTTGGTTTGGTTTTTGTTTTGTTTTGTTTTGTTTTGTTTTCAGCGTAACAGTATTCATTATTTTTGCACCACACCCAGTGCTCCATGCAATCCATGCCTTCTCCAATACCCACCACCTGGTTCTGTTTTTAATATTCCACATATATGAGATCATAGTACTTATCTTCCTCTGTCTGACTTATTTCATTGAGCTTTATGACCTCAGAGTCCATCCATGCTGTCACAAATGCCAATATTTTATTCTTTTGAATGGGTATATTACATACCATTACGTATATTTTAGAGAGAGAGAGAGAGAGAGAGCACAATTTCTTTTTTGTTTTATTTTATTTTAATTACACTGTAGTTAACATACAGTGTTACATTACTTTCACTTGTACAATATAGTGATTCAACACTTCCGTACATCACCTAGTACAGCAACTTACTTTATCCATTCATCCACTGATGAACATCTGGGTTGTTCCCATGTGTGGGCTATTATAAGCATGCTGCTATATCTTTTTGAAAGTGGGTTATTGTTTTCTTCAGATAAATTCTCCCAAATGGAATTAATGTATCATATGGTAGTTCTATTTTTAATGTTTCAAGAAACTTCTACACTCTTTGCACAGTGGCTGCAATTTCCATTTTTACCAGCAAAGCACAGGATTCCCTTTTCTCCACATCCCACCAACACTTGTTTCTTTCCTTTTTGATACTGACTATTTCAAGAGGAGTGAGGTGATATCTCATTGTGGTTCTGATTTTCATTTCCCTCATGCGTAGTGATGTTGAGAATCTTTTCATGTACCTGTTGGCCATCTGTACGTCTTCTTTGGCAAAATGTCTATTCACATCCTCTACCCATTGTTTAGTGAGATTGTTTGTTTGTTTGTTTTGTTGCTATTGACTTATATGAGTTCTTTATATATTTAGAATATTTACTCCTTATCATATATATGATTTGCAAATATTCTCTGCCATTTGGGAAGTTGGCATTTCATTTTGTTGATGGTTTCCTTTGGTGTCCAAAAGTCTTTAGTTTGAGGTAGACCTGTTTATTTTTGCTTTTGTTCCCTTGCTTTTGGTGGGATATTCTAAAACTCATTGTCAAGACCAATATGGTTTCTTCCAGTCTTTTATGACTTTGGGTCCTACATTCAAGTCCTTAATACATTTTTATTTAGTTTTGCCTCTGATATAAGATACTGGTCCTGTTTCATTCTTTTGCATAAGGCTGTCCAGATCAATACCATTTATTGAAGAGACTATTCTTTCCTTGTTGTATATCCTTGCCTCTTTTCTTGTAAACTAATTAACCACATATTTGTCAGTTTATTTCTGAGTTCTCTAGTCTGTTACATTGATTTGTGTGTTTTTGTGCTATTTTCATACTCTTTTGACTACCATAGCTTTATAATATACTGTGAAATCAAGGGGTATGGTGCCTCCAGCTTTTCTCTTCTTCCTATGACTTCTTTGGTTCTTTGGGGTTTTTGTGATTCCCTAAATATTGTGGGAGTTTTTGTTCTATTTCTGTAAAAATGACATTAGAATTTTTATAAGGAATGCATTGAATCCACAGATTGCTTTAGGTAGTATGTACATTTTAGTATATTAATTCTTCCAATTAATGAGCCTGTCATAACTTTCTATCTACTTGTGCCATCTTCATTTTTTTCCATCAATATCTAATAGTTTCTAGTGTACAGGTTTTGTGTCTTTCTGTGTCCTTAGTTAAATTTATTTTCAGGTATTTTATTCTAGTTGTTGCAGTGGTAAATGGGATTTGTTTTCTTGATTTTTTTCTGATTGTTATTAGTGTATGGATATGCAATCAATTTTTATATATTGACTTTATGACCTACAGCATTCATTGATTAATTACAATAGATTTTTTTCTTTTAAACAATTTATTGAAATACAATTACACAATATAAACTAAACATATTTAAAATGCAAAATTTTCTGGATTCAAGGAATCATACAAAAATTAAGAGTGCATACTCCTTCAGTCCATTTGTATATAGGCCAAAAGAGTGCACAAAATTTTTTAAATTTTGTTACATAATTGTAACGAATGTCATAAACTAGAATCCTCTGTTTTCTTATTTCTGTTGGCGATGTGGATTAATAGACCTAATTCAGGTGGATGTTGCTGGGAAAAAATACAGTGTTTGAAAATAGTTGGCGAGTCTACTAAGTCTTTAATGGGTGAGGAGGGCATGTACATATATGTATGTGTGCATTTGTACATTATTTCATACAAATACACTTTTACACATTTATGTACAACACACACTCAATAATACCATCCTTTATGTTGAAAGGACATTTGAAAGAAATTTGGAGAGGAGAGAAATCAAAAGAGTGGGTATTTAATTAGCATTAATTAAAAGGATGTAGAAATTTAGACAGAAAGACTTAAGAATGTCCTAACTTAATTTAATTTTTTAAAGATTTTTTAATTTATTTGAGAGAATGAGAGAGAGAGAGAAATCACTAATGGTATGGGGCAGAAGGAGAGGAGAAGATGTCCCACTGCGCAAAACCTTATGTGGGGCTCAATCCCATCACCTGAGATTATGATCTGAGCCAAAACCAAGAGTCTGATGCTTAACCCACTTCACCACTCAGTCCTCCAGTGAATGTAACTTTAGTAATAAATCTCTTTTTCTAATGTAAATGCACTAAGGACTCAAAGTCAGAATTTATATTTAAATCTGAATTCACAGGACCCCTGGCTGGCTCAGTCAGTGGAGCATGCAATTTTTAACCTCAGAGTGTAAAATTCAAGACCCACATTGGACATAGAGTTTATTTATTAAGCAAACAAACAAATAAGTAAATAAGTCACATTTATATTTTAGCAATGGGGAATTCACTTTTACCATTCCCCTTAAGCAGTGGAGCAGAAGCTCAAACTGAATTTATTTTGTTGCTGCTGTTGGTGTTTTCAGTTAAGCTTGAATTTCAACACAAAATGTCCTTACCCAAAGGAAGAGAAATGAATTAATTAAGAGACCAAAATTTACTTTCCTCCAAAACAATTTTATTGGATAAATATCTGTATTTCATTCTTATTTCTGCTGTAGCAAATTACCACACTAGAGGCTTCAAGAAACCAATTTTTGCTCTTACAGTTTTGGAGATGGGAAGACTGAAATAAGTCTCAGTGGGCTGAAATCAAGATGTCTGCAGGGCCTGGTTCCTTCTGGATGCTCCAAGAAATCTCTGCTCTGTTTTCCTTCCTATTGTATTTTCTAGTGATAACAAGCGTTCTTTGGCTCATTACCCTTTCTTCACCTTCAAAGCCAGCAATGTTATATCTTCATGTCTTTCTGATCCAACTATTCTGCCTTCCTGTCCCACATTCAGAAGACCATGATGATTACATTAGTTCCAAATGCATTATTTTGTCCAATCTCAGTTTAAGGACTGCTGATTAGTAGAATTATTCCATTTCCTACCTTAAACCCCTCTTCCTATTAAAAAATAACATATTCAAAGTTTCTAGGGATTATAATGTGAATAACTTCAGGTGGCTCTTATTCTACATACTAGAAAGTCTTTTGCAGGGTACCTGGGTGGCCTAGACAGTTAAACATCTGACTCTTGATTTGCACTCAGGTCATGATCTCAGTGTCCTGAGATTGAACCCTGCATCAAACATCACAACTGGCATGAAGTTTTCCTTTTTGTTCTCCTATTTTTTATTTGTTTATTTTTTTTAATTGACATATAATGTACTACTAGCCTCAGGGGTACAGGTCTGTGAATTGTCAGGCTTACACACTGACATGAAGTTTTCTTAAGATTTCTCTCTCCCTCTCTGCCCCCCTCTCTTGCTCCAACAAGCTCTCTCTATCTCTTAAAAAAAAAAGTTGGGGCACCTGGGTGCCTCAGTATGTTAAAGCCTCTGCCTTCAGATCAGTTCATGATCCCAGGGTCCTGGGATCAAGCCCCGCATCGGGATCTCTGCTCAGTGGGGAGCCTGCTTCCTCCTCTCTCTCTGCCTGCCTCTCTGGCCTACTTGTGATCTCTGTCTGTCAAGTAAATAAATTAAAAAAAGTATTTTCCAAAAGTATATTATTTTATGCCACTCAAGTGTCCTTATATAAAATAAACACACCCTAATGTTTATAGCAGCACTATCCTCAATAGTCAAAATATGGGAAGAGCCCAAATGCCCATCAACTGATGAATTGATAAAGATGTGGTATATATACACAGTGGAATATTACTCAGCCATGAAAGAATGAAATCTTGCCATTTGCAACAATATAGTTGGAATTAGAAGGTATTAGGCTAAGTGAAATAAGTCAGTCATAGAAAGAAAAATACTCTATTTCACTCATATGTGGAGTTTTATCCTGGTGGTGGGTATTAAGGAGGGCACTTATTGCATGGAGCACTGGGTGTCATGCACAAACAATGAATCTTGGAACACTGAAAAAATTAAATTAAATTAAAAACAAAAACATAAGATGTACTATGTGTTGACTAACTGAACTTAAATTAAAAGATTAAAACAAATTAAGAAAGAGAAGATGTTCACTCGGGAGTGGGATAAGGTGCTGGGAGTTTAGATCTCTGAAAGTCAAAAATCACATAAAAAGAGTAGGAAAAACTTCACCCAGCTTATCAGCCAGTCTCCTAGCAACAGAAATTCAAAAAGAAAAATTTTCCTTCTTTCCACACTAGTGTCCCACAGTGATATCATATGCCTAAAGGTGGGAGGAGCAAGAGAAATGTGCTTAATGAGCAGACCAAAGCAGCTGTAAATACCTCCTCTGCTGCAGTCCCACAGCATGGGAAACCTCAGACTGGACAAGACCTGGTCTTTCCTTGTGCAGTCCTAAGTCTGGGTGGGGCACTGAAGTTTGACCCATTCCTGCTCTCTTGTCTGGGGACAGAGCTTCATCCTCCATCATCTATCAACCAGACAGGTATTTTGATTTCCATGTAGAGGCCTTCTTCTCAGAGACCCTATCTAGATGAGTTTTACCACCCAGTAGGGTCAGGGCAGGAGAAGGTCAAGACAATGAAAGTCAAGAGCATTTACCTGAGGTCACCTGAGGGCCAACCCAGCCTAGCCCAGAGCTGAGAGTTTGCTGTGGTTGTTTTCTGGTTTGATTAAGAAATTTATTGATTGATTCATTTATGTATTTATGATGCTAAAATAGAAGAGCATATTGAACTAAGATATGCAAGGTTCAAACTTAACGACTAAATGATAATAAAAGAAATCCGATTAGACAGGGGATGGGAAGCATAAAAGAAGAACATGAGACCAAAGATTTTTGTACTTAACCAGAGTAGAAAAGTCAAGTATTAGTTGTGGAGAGATATACAGTGAAGTGAGGCCATGTCTTTTCAAGTTTAAAATGGGACATATTAGACTACGGTTCCATACTGAGGAGAAAATCCAGATGAAAGAATTCTCACAAGTACATCCTTGCAAGACCAGTACATCAAACATATATATCACAGTACTTCCTCTCACTTGAGTATTTAAATGAAATTTTTAAGTATATTGTGTGAAAAGAGGCATGCTAATGAACTTCATTTCCTGATAACCTGTGAGCCTGAATATGGTCTGGCTTGGCTAGTCACTCACTTTCTCTGTTGAAATTTATCTGTAGGAGCTTCTGGGTTTTGTAGAGTGGGGTCAGAGTGGTTTTATCCCCGTTTTTTTATTGTGTTCTTTCAAGTAAAGAATTTCTGTTTATTTCACCAAGTTAGCTATTTGCTATTTTCCTTTTTTATGTATGTGTAGACATATTTGTGCAGAATGAGCGACAGTGTATGAGTTTCTTGTGGTAAAATCTGTGCATTAGTAATAATATATTCCATCCACTACTTTTCTAGAATTGACTGTCACCTTAATACTCTTCACTGTGAATACCTGCTTTCCAAAAAATGGAAGTGAATGTCCTCCCTCGTACTTATTGCTTACAAATCACCCATTATACATATTTCAACTAGTGTTTACATCTCTGTATTCCCCATTGTGACCTTTTATTATTGAATCTATTTCTAAAATAGATATGACATCACTTGAAGGTATTTTTCTTTACATTTGACCAAGAATCACCTTTACTTTCCATAAACATAGCTACCCCATATATCTCTATGTGAGATGATACTAAAACTTTAAATTGTGCTTTTCTCCACATTAAAAGACTTCCAAATTATTTTATTCCCAAGTCTTTGGCAATCTAATTTGTATTTGGATCCATGTCGATTTCATTAAATTATTCCTCTTTTCAATCTTTTTGTTCAGAATTTGGTTTGGGGCCTTCTTTCAATTTCTTTTTTATTCCCTTTGGAATTTTTTTATTTAAGTATAATTAACATACCACATAATAGTTTCAGGTGTACAATGTAGAGATCCAACAATTCTATACATTTCTATAATGATAAGCATATTCTTTTTCTTAAATGTAAACTTTATTTTATTTTTTCACTGTTCCAAGATTCATTGTTTATGCACAACAACCAATGCTCCATGTAATACATGCCCTCCTTAATACCCACCACCAGGCTCACTGAACCCTCCACCCCACTCCCCTCCAAAACTCTGTTTGTTTCTCAGGATCCACAGTCTCTCATTATTTGTCTCCCCCTCCAATTTACCACAACTGCCTTCTCCTTTCCTTCTCCCAATGTCCTCCATATTATTCCTTATGCTCCACAAGTAAGTGAAACCATATGATAATTGACTCTCTCTGTTTGACTTATTTCACTCAGCATAATCTCAATTTCTTTTCAGACAGTTGTTTTGTGCCACTCTGCTTAAACTAAATTCATTTTTACTGTTTTTTATTTTGAAAGGCTTCATTTCTTTTAAAACTATTCTTTGCTAGGGATGCCTGGGTGGCTCAGTTGGTTGAGCATCTGCCTTTGGCTCAGGTCATGATCCCGGGGTCCTGGGATCGAGTCCCATATTGGACTCCTGCTCAGCCAGGAGTCTGCTTCTCCCTCTGCCTGCAGCTCCCCCTGCTTGTGCTCTACCCCCCCCCCCAATAAATAAGTAAATAAAATTTTTTAAAACATAAAAAGTAAATTACTCTGTGCTATACACACGTACACATTCATGCACTTTCAACTGGCTGTGTGAAAAGACACCTCTGCATATTGTAAGTACTCATTATGTTCTAGCACAACCTTTTTTCTAGCTTTTCCACTCCAGTCTTCTGACTCCGGGATACTGTCTACACATCTCTCTCTACACAACCAGTGTAATGCTTATTCATTATTTCAGTGCCTGCATGACATTAAATGGTGTGACTGTGCCATTTAAAATCCTTGTGACTTTTTTTCTTTTCTTATTATATTATGATTATGTCAATGGTACAAAAGTCTTCAAATAGTTAAAACTATGTTTCACTACCAAAGATGATTTTGTCTCTAGGAAACATTGAGCAATGTTCAAAAACATTTTGGAATGTCACCCTGGCAGGGGTGAATGTAGGCCAGAGGTGATGTAAACATACCAAAAGGCTCAGGACACAGTCCAGCACAGAGAAATTTATAGCCCAGAATGTCCATAGTGCAGATTGAGAAAGAGGGAGTTAAAGAATATCTGTATTTTTAAAATATTTTATCTTTTTAAGTAATCTCTATACCCACCATGGGGCTTGAACTCATAATCCCAAGCTCAACATCCTCATAATCTACTGAATGAGCCAGCCAGTCTCCCAAAGAGCATCTATATTTTTAATATCTGTAACTGTGTTCAGAGCCACACCAAGATATTGTAACACTTCACAATTCTGACAGCAAAATTAGAAAGTACCCCTTTGCCATTTGTTAAAAGTTCAAACCCCACTCAATGTGACAGCCCTTTGAGAGTTTTCCCAGAGTTATGAGTGTGATAGAAATTTCTTGATGAATTTTTAAACTATTAGTGAGCTCAAGTGAAGATTCCTATATTTGATCACCATGTCTATTAGCCTATTATTACTATTATATGTTCACATTATATATGCCTATTTATAGGTAGTTATCAGCATTCCAAATAATTGTTGTGAATCAGTTTCTCTAATGACTTTTAGTTAGGTATTTTTTAAATTTATTTTTTATTTTCTGCATAACAGTATTCATTATTTTTTCACCACACCCAGTGCTCCATGCAATCCATGCCCTCTATAATACCCACCACCTTGTACCCCGACCTCCCACCCCCCGCCCCTTCAAAACCCTCAGATTGTTTTTCAAAGTCCATAGTCTCTCATGGTTCACCTCCCCTTCCAATTTCCCCCAACTCCCTTCTCCTCTCTAACTCCCCATGTCCTCCATGCTATTTGTTATGCTCCACAAATAAGTGAAACCATATGATAATTGACTCTCTTTGCTTGACTTATTTCACTCAGCATAATCTCTTCCAGTCACGACCCTGTTGCTACAAAAGTTGGGTATTCATCCTTTCTGATGGAGGCATAATACTCCAGAGTGTATATGGACCACATCTTCCTTATCCATTCGTCCGTTAAAGGGCATCTTGGTTCTTTCCACAGTTTGGCGACCGTGGCCATTGCTGCTATAAACATTGGGGTACAGATGGCCCTTCTTTTCACAACATCTGTATCTTTGGGGTAAATACCCAGGAGTGCAATAGCAGGGTCATAGGGAAGTTCTATTTTTAATTTCTTGAGGAATCTCCACACTGTTCTCCAAAGAGGCTGCACCAACTTGCATTCCCACCAACAGTGGAAGAGGGTTCCCCTTTCTCCACATCCTCTCCAACACATGTTGTTTCCTGTCTTGCTAATTTTGACCATTCTAACTGGTGTAAGATGTTATCTCAATGTAGTTTTAATTTGAATCTCCCTGATGGCTAGTAATGATGAACATTTTTTCATATATCTGATAGCCATTTGTATGTCTTGATTGGAGAAGTGTCTGTCCATATCTTCTGCCCATTTTTTGATATGATTGTCTGTTTTGTGTGTGTTGAGTTTCAGGAGTTCATTATAGATCCTGGATATCAAACTTTTGTCTGTAGTTAGGTATTTTTTTAACCATAAAATAGTTTTAAATTTTCTTCAGTTAAATATATCTATCATCTTACTTCTAAGGTTTCAACCTTAATTATGATGGCTGGCCCACCTCTGGATTTTAAATGTGGGTTTCTAGATGTGCATCTAAAATGGAATGATTACTCCTAAACTGAGAGTTTATTCCTCTTGATGAGATATGTGAGATAAGGAAGCTCTTCACTCCCTTCCACGTGGAATACAATTTGTGCCAACTTCCATCAACAATTCAATCTTTTCCAATTAAGTTGAAATGCAAATTTATCATATATTAAATATCCATGTATACACCATGATTGCAAATGCAAGTTGGTACAGGCATTCTGAAAAGAAGTATGGAGGTTCCTCAAGATTTTAAAAATAGAGCTACCCTATGACCCCTTAATTGTGGTATCGAGTATTGACCCCAAAGATACAGATGTAGTGAAAAGAAGGGGAACTAATATTATGCCTCCATCAGAAAGGATGAATCCCCAACTTTTGTAGCAACAGAGACGTGACTGGAAGAGATTATGCTGAGTGAAATAAGTCAAATAGAGAGAGTCAATTATCATATGGTTTCACTTATTTGTGGAGCATAACAAATAGCATGGAGGACATAGGGAGTTAGAGAGGAGAAGGGAGTTGGGGGAAATTGGAAGGGGAGGTGAACCATGAGAGACTATGGACTTTGAAAAACAATCTGAGGGTTTTGAAGGGGTGGGAGGTGGGAGGTCAGGGTACCAGGTGGTGGGTATTATAGAGGGCATGGATTGCATGGAGCACTGGGTGTGGTGAAAAAATAATGAATAATGTTATGCTGAAATAAATAAAAAATAAATTTTTTAAAAAAGAAGGGGAACTAACACACCAATTAACATAGCAGCAATGTCCACAATAGTTAAACTGTAGAAAGAGAGGTGCCTGGGTGGCTCAGTCAGCTAAGTGACTGCCTTCAGCTCAGGTCATGATCCCAGGGTCCTGGGATTGAGTCCCACATCAGGCTCCTTGCTTAGCGGGCAGCCAGCTTCTCCCTCCCTCTGCCTGTCACTCTGCCTGCTTATTCTTTCTGTGTGTGTGTGTGTGTGTGTGTGTGTGTGTGTGTGTGTGTAATAAATAAAATCTTTAAAAAAAAAACTGTGGAAAAAAGCCAAGATGTCCTTCAACAGATATGTGAATAAAGATGTTCATATATACAATGGAATATTACTAAGCCAACAGAAAAGATGAATATCTATCACTAACATCGACATGGATAGAGCTAGACAGTATTATACTAAGTGAAATAAGTCAGTCAGAGAAAGACCATTATCATGTTTTCACTCATGTGTGGGACATAGGGAATACTACAGAGGACAGCAGGGGAAGGGAGGAAGACTAAAGTGAAAGAAATCGGAGAGGGAGACAAACCATATGAGATTTGAATCCAGGAAACAAACTGAGGATTTAAGAAGGGGAAGTGGGAGGGGAAATGGGGTAACCATGCCATGGGCATTAAGGAGGGTACATGATGTGTTGAGCACTGAGTGTTATATGCACCTAATGAATCATTGAATATTATATCAAAAATGTGATATGCCATATGTTGGCTAATTGAATTTAAATTAAAAAAGAAAATATATTTTTAAAGAGTAAAAAAATAAATAAAAGGGAGATTCAAATTAAAACCACATTGAGATATCACCTTACACCAGTTAGAATGGCCAAAATTAACAAAACAGGAAACAACATGTGTTGGAGAGGATGTGGAGAAAGGGGAACCCTCTTCCACTGTTGGTGGGAATGCAAGTTGGTGCAGCCCCTTTGGAGAACAGTGTGGAGATTCCTCAAGAAATTAAAAATAGAGCTTCCTTATGACCCTGCTATTGCACTCCTGGGTATTTACCCCAAAGATACAGATGTCGTGAAAAGAAGGGCCATCTGTACCCCAATGTTTATAGGAGCAATGGCCACGGTCGCCAAACTGTGGAAAGAACCAAGATGCCCTTTAACGGACGAATGGATAAGGAAGATGTGGTCCATATACACTCTGGAGTATTATGCCTCCATCAGAAAGGATGAATACCCAACTTTTGTAGCAACATGGATGGGACTGGAAGAGATTATGCTGAGTGAAATAAGTCAAGCAAAGAGAGTCAATTATCATATGGTTTCACTTATTTGTGGAGCATAACAAATATCATGGAGGACAAGGGGTGTTAGAGAGGAGAAAGGAGGAAGGGGATGTGAATCATAAGAGATTATAGACTCTGAAAAACAATCTGGAGGGTTTGAAGTGGCGAGGGTGTGGGAGGTTGGCGTACCATGTGGTGGGTATTATAGAGGGCACAGATTGCATGGAGCACTGGGTGTGGTGAAAAAATAATGAATACTGTTTTTCTGAAAATAAATAAATTAAATTTTTTTTAAAAAAGTAAATATTCACATATAATAAGACCTAACTCCATAATGTGGCATACTAAAGGAGCATCTTCTTTGTGCCAGAAATTGTTTATATATATTTTATTTTTTTCAGTGTTTCAAGATTCATTGTTTATGCACCATGCCCACTGCTCCATGCAATACATGCCCTCCTTAATATCCACCACCAGGCTCACCCATCCCCTCACCCCCTCCTTTCCAATACCCTCAGTTTGTTTCTCAGAGTCCACAGTCTCTCATGCTTCATCTCCCCCTCCAATTTCCCCCAATTCACTTTTCCTCTCCTTCTCCTAATGTCCTCCATGTTGTTCCTTATGGTCCACAAATAAGTGAAACCACATGATAATTGACTCTCTCTGTTTGACTTATTTCACTCAGCATAATCTCCTCCAATCCCACCCATGTTGATATAAAAGTTGAGTATCCATTCTTTCTGATAGAGGCATATATTCCATTGTATATATGGACTATATCTTCTTTGTCCATTCATCTGCTGAAGGTCATCTTGGCTCTTTCCATAGAACTTTATATATTATACCCTTTCATTTCAAGATCTTGGGGAATTTTATTATTTGTCCATGTTGATTTTGTGGAATTACTGCTTCTGTAGATACTGTTTCAGTTATTTCTCTAAACTTCTTTCAGTGTTATTGAGTAGTTGTACTGAAACTGCCCTCTTTAACCTGGTTTTATCTCTTCTGACATTCTTTGCATTTCATAGTGTCTGATTTTCTTGAATTTGTTTCTATATAAGTGCATATACATTGACACCCATAAAGAAAAAGATGAGCAGTACAGATGAAGTCCCTGTTGCTTTGATCCTGACATCAGAACAGACAAAAGCAGAGTGAGATGTGAGTCCAAGATAATGTCCTTCAGTAAGTCACATGAAGAGTATTCACAATAAGAGAATAGATTGTCAAGGGGTGTGTAGGATTTCACAGAGTCTGGGGAGGCCTTTGCATGGTGGACAAGGAACAGAACCATAAGTAGTTGTGCTCATTGGAATTGTCAAGAAAATGACTAAAACCCAAAGGCCAATAATGACAAATAAACAACAACAACAACAAATGGTGTCATTTAAGAAAAGTAATTAAGAGGCTTTCCTCATCCTCTATTGGACCTAACAAAAAACCAACTCATCAAATAATCATGGAATAGGCACAGGAAAACAAGTCTTCTGCTGTCTGCTTTCTGATAATAAAAATGCCAATTTTTGTGAAGTGTTGGTTTATTCTCTTTACTCTTTTTTTCTTCTGATGTTCAATCTGTAAGGTGTTTTGCATCATAAAGATGTCACTACTTTTGTCTTTTGGATAATTTATTTTTGCTCTTTTATTAATTTTTCTGGGTACAAATGGGATAGAACCAGGATTGCATGCCACCAGCACCAAAGAAGCTCTAATTCCTCAGTCTCTCAGGACAACTGAGCTTATTAGATCATTTTACTCTTTATGTACATCTCATTTATCCATCTCCCTCTCTCTCCTTCTCTATCTATCTATCTATCTATATCTTCACTTATTGAACACAATTGTTAATGTTTCCTTACACACAGATTAGAAAATGGCCATTCCAAAGTGGAACCCCAAGATTTATCTTTGGGAAGCTACCAATAGGGATTTCTGGGTACTATTTTTACATTTCTTATAGGAAATGTAATGTGATGTGTATGCATTCATGTCATAGATAGTGCATTGAACAGGCTGGGGGTAGGTGAGAAGGGCATAGAGTAACACACACCAAGAGGACATGGTATGCTTTGTTTTGTGTATATGACTCTGTGTGTGTGTGTGTGTGTGTGTGTGTGTGTGTGTGTGTGTGTGCGCCTGTGTGATCACGCACCTTGATGGGTGAAAGCAGTCCTCAGAGCAGGGATACACAGGCCCCTCTATTTCTTTTTTTTCCAATGTTCCAAGATTCAGTTCAAGGTGACCCTTATTATAATACACAGCCCAAATTCAACCAACAGGTGATACTAAGGAGGAATGTTCAATTGACTGGACCCTATTAAAATGAGATTCATAAAGTGCAAGAGGTACATAGTGCAGACAAAGAACTCCCTGTGTCTTGAACTTGAAGCAGCTGTGAAGCCACATGGTTTTAAGAAATTCACTGCCACCACCTCTCATCATTCTCCTTCTTGTCCATTCCCCTCAATGCACTGACTTTCTTCTGAGCCTTGATTTTCTGACAGGAGGACATCATCACGGGCTTTGCACCAGCTGCTCACTCTACCAGGAACACTTCCTGTCTTTCACCCTCTCTTCCTTGAGGTCTTTGTTCAAATGATATCTTCTTATCCAATCTTAACTGAACCCACGACCTAACACCCCACCCACTCTCTCTTTTATTTTTTTTTTAATTTTTTAAATTTATTTTCAGCATAACAGTATTCATTGTTTTTGTACCACACCCAGTGCTCCATGCAATCCATGCCCTCTCTAATACCCATTCTCTTTTAGGCTGTTTCTGTTTCTTCATAGCATCTGTTCTCATCTTGGGATTATTTAATCTTTAAACCTGCTTCTATCCTATTACCATCACTGAATTGTAGGAACTTTTGCTCTTCATCACCCTCTACTTTATCACTAAGAATTTCCAAAACAAGTCAACACTCCATAAATTCCAGAATGCATAAAATAACTTCTTATATACACTGTACAGTAACTGATCTTTTGGGGATATATATTTTGTTGGGATGGAAATTGATAATCAGAGAGGGCATAGGGATCCCCTCAAAGGGCCCAGATCCATTAAAAAATATTGAAATTAGCTTCTTGACTGGAAAATACACTCTGTAGCATTTCCAGAATCTGAGCAAAGTGCATTAGTGTGAAAATTTGTCCTTTTATTTTCCTCTGTGCTGGTAGTCATCTCCACCACATGGATCCAGGAAACTACACAGGAATTTCAGAGTTTCTTCTTTTGGGATTATCAGAGGAACCAGAACTGCAGCCCATCATTTTTGGGCTTTTCCTCTTTATGTACCTGATCACTGTGTTTGGAAACCTGCTCATCATTCTGACTGTCAACTCTGACTCCCACCTCCACACACCCATGTACTTCTTCCTCTCCAACCTCTCCTTCTCTGACATCTGTTTCACCTCCACCACCATTCCCAAGATGCTGTGGAACATCCAGACTCAGAGTAAAGTGATCACTTATGAAGGCTGCCTCAGCCAGATGTATTTTTTCACTCTCTTTGTAGGATTAGACAACTTTCTCTTGACTGTGATGGCTTATGACCGCTTTGTGGCCATCTGTCATCCACTAAACTACACGATCATCATGAACTCCTGGCTCTGCGGACTGCTGGTTCTGGTGTCCTGGTTCCTGAGTGTCTTGCATTCCACATTACAAACCTCAATGGTGTTGCGGCTGTCCTTCTGTAGAGTCTTAAAAATCCCTCACTTTTTCTGTGAACTCAAACAGATGATACAACTTGCATGTTCTGACACCTTTCTCAATAACATGGCGATGTATTTTGCAGTTATGCTGCTGGCTGTTGTTCCCTTTGCAGGGATCATTTACTCTTACTGTAAGATAATTTCCTCCATATATGGGATCTCATCAGCTCAGGGCAAGTATAAAGCATTTTCCACCTGTGCATCTCACCTCTCAGTTGTCTTTTTATTTTATTGTACAAGTCTAGGAGTATACCTTAGCTCTGCTGCTAACCATGGATCCCACTCAAGTGTAGTAGCCTCAGTCATGTACACCGTGGCCATGCCCATGCTGAATCCCTTCATCTACAGCCTCAGGAACAAAGACATAAAGGAGGCTTTGGTGAGATTCTCTGGGAGGGAAGGTCTAAAAGGACCAATTGTCCTGGGTATGAAAAATTGTGCAGAATCACCAAGAACATAGCCTGAGCCAAGTGTTGACATTTTTTTAAAAATTAGATTCAGGAAGTGGAACATGCCCTCTCTATTTTTTTTCTGGGAATTACTTTTATTTTGCCCCCTCTATAATTTATGTAAATTACTTTATTAAGTTTTGTGGTATCTCTGATATCCAAGAGACTTTCCTTTGTTATTTTCTTACTTTCAATGGTAATCCTAACTTTAGATTTTAAATATTTGGAAATTTTCACTTATTCAAAGGACTACATGGATGTGTTAAGGTAATTTCTTCTTAAATAAAATACATCATAGTGAGTATTATTTATTTGGTTTGACATACTACTCCTATGGGAAATCTACTCTTGGCCACCACAGCTATTTATGTAAGTTTATAACAGAGAAAAATCTGAAACTACTATGCTTCACTTTTCTGAACGTCATTCCTTTTTATATCTCTACCTTAACTGCTCTTTCTGAGAATGCAGAATTTGACATACTGGTGGTTGTAGCTGATCATGGAGATTTTTCTATATATTAGGATCCTGTTGTTACACAGCTTCTATCCACCATGCCTACCATAGACTCCAGTTAAAGAAATAACAATAGAATACATGTCTCCAAGTGGAATCTACACAGAAATACAAATATGGAATATATTGATTGACATAATACAGTCTTAGAATCTCACTTTATTTTAAGGATGATGAAGCAAGATATTACATCATATATTCCACCTACTCACTGAAAAATGGAATATCAGTTTCCATCTGTAAGGTATATTTTCACTAAGATTAAAGGCTGAACGCATGTTTGTAGTTTAATTAAATTATTCTCATTTCTGATTGAAAATTTCTAGTGCTACATACAAATATGATTCCTTCCATTTCTCAAAATGAAATATTTCCCACTCTTTGAAATTTTGCCATAACCATAAAAGGGGTAGTGAATGAACTATATCAGTATCATCCACTAAGTATGATCTTTATAATCGCAGGATGACTCACCAGCAAGCTTGGTATCCTGTCCAGCTATGTTATTCAGAGTCACAGGTTTTGGACCCACATACATGTCCTTCCCACCCTTCCATATTACTGAAAAAGGGTCTCAATTGAGTCATTTTTTAAAGATTTTATTTATTCATTTGAGAGAGATAGAGAGAGAGCACAAGAAGGGGGAAAGGCAGAAGGAGAGGGAGAAGCAGACTTCCCACTGAGTGGGGAGGCCAATGTGGGGCTTGATTTCAGGATCTGGAAATCATGGCTTTAGCCAAAGGCAGGTGCTTAACTCTCTGAGTCACCCAGGCACATCCAATGGAGTCATTTTTTATACAGTCACATGAAATGAATTTCACAAAAAGAGTAGTCATGGAGGCTACCCTCAATTATCAGAATGAATGCCTAGAATACAAGGATCAGATTATAACAAATGTCTTTTCTGCCTGATTTTATTACTGTACCAGTTAGCTATTGCTGCATAGAAAGCATCCTAAAATAAAATGCATTCATATAATGTCTTTATTATTGAAGGGATTGTATTATAGGTAGTTGTTCTGATTTCAGCAGATCTGTTTGTGAGTCCTCAGTCATGAGAAAATCACTACATTGTGTTTCTAAGGCTCATTTTTGAGGTATATGGCTGTAGTGTTCTTTTGTCTTGAACAAATTTATGTCATTTTACTCCTTTGATATATGTAGACTAAGCTTCTAGTATACAAAAATGATCTTATCACATATGAATTGTCTTAATTTAATTTCATTATTTTAATATCCACATATGAACGTTTGCTTTTTCACAATTGGAAGAGAGCTGTCACACCACTTTATGTATGACTCAGCTAACTGTGCTCCAGATCTGACCCCGAGTCATGTAATAGAATTTATAGAAATTTTAAAATCTATTTATTTTTTATAAATATTTATTATAGTTAACTTAATTTAATATTATATTTAATTTATTTTTAATTTAATTAATTAAATATAATAAATAAGGCAGAGAACTAGGAGGAGGTGCCTTTACAACCTATACCCTAGAGTGAGCTGATTATCTACCAAAGAACTCCAAACACCCACGAAATCAGCCTGAGATTAGAATTATATATGTCTGGATCTCTACAGGGGCAGAAGACACCAGTGGACAGGTAAAGCAGAGTGGGAACGACAGACTGATATCAGAAGATAAACAAAAGGGGGAGGGAGCCACCAGAAGTGACCAATTGGAAAGTAATACCCCAATATGAGAGTGCCTTGCAACTGGGGACCAGCATTAACTTGGAGTCTGGTTGAAAGCACTCAAAAAGAGCAAAAGATCAGGAGACAAGATGGCGGGGAAGTAGAAGGAGGCGCCTTTTCAGCCGACACCCCAAAGTGAGCTGATTACCTACCAAAGAACTCCGATCACCCATGAAATCAGCCTGAGATCAGAACTATACATGCCTGGATCTCTATAGGGGCAGAAGATGCCAGTGGGCAGGTAAAGCTGAGTGGGAACATCTGACTGATATTGGAAGATAAACAAAAGGGGGAGGGAGCCACCAGAGGTGACCAGTTGAAAAGTAATACCCCAATACCAGTGAGAGTGCCCTGTGTCTGGGGACCAGCATTAACTTGGAGACTGGTTGAAAGCACTCCAAAAGAGCAAAGGGTC
>NC_081558.1:10564647-10589801 GCF_022355385.1 Mustela nigripes | reverse complement strand
CAGGGGCTTAAGTCCCAGGTCCCAGGACAGCCTCCCCTGGTGCTGAGGCAGAGAGAGTGTGGCAGAGAAACCAGGTCTTGGTCCCTAAGCCACCAGCGCACCCGATAACATGTGGGGTCCATTTCCTGTGAGGGGATGGGAGCCACTCCAGATGGCAGAAAGTGCGAGCCCTGCTATAAAGCCTGAGATACTCCCTTGAGAGAGGTACAAAGGCCCAGCCTGCGCCCTTTGATACGGGCCATTGTTTCAGAGTCTAAGATGCACCCACCAAACTCTCCCCCCAAAGAGGTTTGCAAAGGCCCAGCCCCCGTTCTCAGAGCCTGAAACCCGCGCGTGACCCACAGCCTCCCCTGAAATTGGTGCGCGCAAGCTGGGCACTCTTAGACCCAGAAAAACCAGGCACTCCCAGCCCAGGCCAGCGGGAAAATTGTAGATTGCTGCTTGGAACCTCTCTGGTGGTCTGGAGCTGCCCAGACTGCCGCCACTGCCTTGGCTTTGGGTACAATCAAAAGATCCTGTGTCCCCAGGGACCTTGACTTGGAACCTGCTCTTCCAGCGGCCAAGGAGGAACTTATTTAGGTGCTGCAGCCAGACTGAGGCTTCTCTCTGAGAGGGAGGTCAGAGTGCGGTTTGTTTTCCTCTAAAACTGAAAAAACCATCAAAAGCGGTCAAAGTGAGAGAAAAAAAAAAGTGAACAAACATAAAAACCGCCAGAGAACAAAAGCCTGAAAAAAACCAGTTTCCTCAGAGCCCACCCCCTTGAGGGGGGCAGGAGGACTTAACTCAGGGAACATGATTGACTTAAAACCCACCTGTCAGGCCCCTCGCCTGAAAACAAACCAGGAAAGAAAAAAAAAAGAGAGAGAGAGAAAAAAAAAGGACTACAAGAGAACAACCACTACTTCACAGGAAAATTTTTTATTTTTCACTCATTCCCACTATTCTGATTCTTTTTTTTTATATACATAGGTAATTATTTTAACCTATTTACCATCACAGCGAGCTGTACAGTACATCAAATTCCATAATACCCATCTATCCTGAACTTTTTGATACATACACCTATGTTTTTCTTTTGCATTTCTAATTTTTGAATTCCTTTTTTTAAACTTAGTTTAGTTTAGTCTAGTTTATTCCTTTTTATATTTATCTTCTAATATTCATATGGAGTTAAACTTCAAAGTAATCCCCTTTCCTCAATCAATACTACCCCTATAGGTAAACCAATTTTTAATCCCCCCTTATCTTAGGAAAGTTGAGTCCTTTAACAAAGATATCAAGATACATCCAGGAAGAATCAAAACAACCTTCCTCGCACACACTGAGAATTTATAACCACTCTCCCATCTTTTTCTTCCACCAGTGTTTCTGTGTTTTTGTGGTTGTCCTGATAGTATATAAATCTTACACTTCGGGTTCTTTGACGAGGTTCTTCCTTTATTTGCATATATATATATATATAGTCTTGTCATATAATTTTATCAGTCTTTTTGTTTGTTTTTGTTTGTCTAATCATAAATCTTACCTTGGGGCACATCTGGGCTGAACCTTCTCTTTCATTTTCCCTTTCTTTCCTGACTCTCTCCCTCTCTCTCTCTCTCTCTCTTTCTCTCTCTTTTTCTTTTTCTTTTCTTTTGTCTCTCGTTTGGGTGGGGAATCCTGATTGCTCAGAAGTGTTCCAGGGTGCACCTTGACTGCACCATGGTTGATACATCCAGCTACATCTGTTCAGTCATCTCCCACCAAAATGACTAGGAAGAGGAATGCCCAACAGAATAAAAATACAGAGGATGGACCTTCTGCAACAGAGCTAATGGCTATAAACATAGACAATATGTCGGAAAGAGAATTTAGGCTAACAATTATCCAGGCAATAGCTAGGTTGGAGAAAGCCTTGGAAGGTCAAACGGAATTGATTAGGGCCGAGCTGAAAGCGACGAGAGATGGTGTTCACAATGTTAGAGCGGAGTTTAAATCTACCAGGGAGGAAGTTCACAATGCTCTCAACGAGTTCCAATCTAATCTAAACTCTCTCAAAACTAGGGTAACTGAGACAGAAGATAGAATTAGTGATCTGGAGAACAAACAGATAGAGAGGAAGGATGAGGAGGAAGCCTGGAACAAACAGCTTAGAAACCATGAAAACAGAATCAGGAAAATAAATGATGCCATGAAACGTTCCAACGTCAGAATTATTGGAATCCCTGAAAAGGAAAAAAAAGAAAGAAGTCTAGAAGATATAGTGGAACAAGTCCTTCATGAAAATTTTCCCAATTTCACGAATGGAACCAGTGTTCATGTACTAGAGGCTGAACGGTCTCCACCCAAGATTATACATTCCAAAAAAAATCACACACCTGATGGTCAAATAGAGGAATTATAATTGTAGGTATAATCTCTTGAAAGCCACTAGGGCAAAGAGCCTTCTTACTTACCAGAGGAAAGCCCATCAGAATAATGTCAGACCTGTCCACAGAGCCTAGCAAGCCAGAAAGGCTGGCAAGATGTATTCAGGGCACTAAATGAGAAGAAAAGGCAGGAAAGAATACTTTATCCAGCAAGATTGACATTCAAAATGGAGGGAGATAATCTAAAAATATGTATGGAATCAGAAGAGACCCCGAAAGGCTAAGGAAATGTTGAAAAACAAAAATAAAGCTGGGGGCATCACGTTACCTGATTTCAAGATTTATTACAAAGCTGTGATCACCAAGACAGCATGGTACTGGCATAAAAACAGACACATAGACCAGTGGAACAGAGTAGAGAGCCCCAATATGGACCCTCAACTCTATGGTCAATTAATCTTCGACAAAACAGGAAAAAAATATGCAGTGGGAAAAAGACAGTCTTTTCAATAAATAGTGCTGGGAAAACTGGACAGCTATATGTAGAAGAATGAAACTTGACCATTTTCTTACACCGTACACAAAGATAAACTCAAAATAGATAAAAGACCTCAATGTGAGACAGGAATCCATCAGAATCCTAGAGGAGAACATAGGCAGTAACCTCTTTGATATCAGCCACAGCAACTTCTTTCAAGATATGTGTCCAAAGGCAAAGGAAACAAAAGCTAAAATAAACTTCTGGGACTTCATCAAAATCAAAAGCTTCTGCACAGCAAAAGAAACAGTCAAGAAAACAAAGAGGCAACCCACGGAATGAGAGAAGATATTTGCAAATGACAGTACAGACAAAAGGTTGATATCCAGGATCTATAATGAGCACCTAGAACTCAACACACACAAAACAGACAATCATATCAAAAAAAAAAAAAATGCTTTTGATGAAGGAAACAGTCAAGAAAACAAAGAGGCAACCCATGGAATGGCAGAAGATATTTGCAAATGACAGTACTGACAAAAGGCTGATATCCAAGATCTATAATGAACTCCTCAAACTCAACACACACAAAACAGACAATCATATCAAAAAATGGGCAGAAGATATGGACAGACACTTCTCTAATAAAGACATACAAATGGCTATCAGACACATGAAAAAATGTTCATCTTCACTAGCCATCAGGGTATTCAAATTAAAACTACATTGAGATATCACCTTACACCAGTTAGAATGGCCTGAATTAGCAAGACAGGAAACAACAGGTGTTGAAGAGGATGTGGAGAAAGGGGAACCCTCTTATAAAGTTGGTGGGAATGCAAGTTGGTGCAGCCTCTTTGGAAAACAATGTGGAGACTCCTCAAGAAATTAAAAATAGAGCTTCCCTATGACCCTGCCATTGCACTCCTTGGTATTTACCCCAAAGATACAGATGTGAAAAGAAGGCGTACATCTGTACCCCAATGTTTATAGCAGCAATGGCCACGGTCGCCAAACTGTGGAAAGAACCAAGATGCCCTTCAACGTATGAATGGATAAGGAAGATGTGGTCCATATACACTCTGGAGTATTATGCCTCCATCAGAAAGGACGAATACCCAACTTTTGTAGCAACATGGACGGGACTGGAAGAGGTTATGCTGAGTGAAATAAGTCAAGCAGAGAGAGTCAATTATATGGTTTCACTTATTTGTGGAGTATAACAAATAGCATGGAGGACATGGGGAGTTAGAGAGGAGAAGGGAGTTGGGGTAAATTGGAAGGGGAGGTGAACCATGAGAGACTATGGACTTTGAAAAACAATCTGAGGGGTTTGAAGTGTCGGGGGGGGGGGGGGGGGGGAGGCTGTGGTACCAGGTGTTGAGTATTATAGAGGGCACGGATTGCATGGAGCACTGAGTGTGGTGAATAAATAATGAATACTGTTATGCTGAAAATAATTAAATTACTTAGAAAAAGAGCAAAAGACCATGAGGGGGAAATTGTGGGAATCAGGGCTGTTAAGGACAGGGGCTTAAGTCCCTAGTCCGAGGACAGCCACCCCTGGTGCTGAGCCAAAGAGAGTGCGAGACATGAGTAAGTGTGCCTGAGGGCACATGGGATGTGGCTCCCATGAGTGTCTGGGAGCTCGCCAGCTGGCAGAAACACAGCCTTTCTGTGCACATGCCACACTATGCTATCAGAGCCTAAATCATGCCCAACACCCTTCCCTGAGTGAGGTCCGCGCAGGCGCCAGGCAGGACCTCTTGGTCCTTGAAAGCCTGAGTACTCCCAGCCCTGACCAGCAGGAAAATCTCGGTGAGTGATCACTGCTTGGAACCTCTCTGGAGGTCTGGTGCTGCCTAGACAGCCACCGCTGTTGTGGTTTTGGGTAAAAGTAGGAGTTCCTGTACCCCAGGGACCACAACTGGGACCATGCTCTGTCATTGGCCAAGGGGGAACTTATATGCTCTGCAGCACCAAGAGGGGAACAGATGGAAGCTTTTCTCTGAGAGGGAGGTCCGGGTGCAGTTTGCTTTCCTCTAAACCTCCAAAAGCCATCAAGAGCTGACAAGGGGAGAGAAAACAAACAAACACACACAAACACCTCCAGAGGACAAAAGCCTGAAAAATCAGTTTCCTCACAGCCCACCCCCTTGTGGGGACAGGAGGACTTAATTCAGGAAACACTGCCTGAAAACCCATGCAGCAGGCCCCTCCCACAGAAAGCCAACCAGGGGAGGGGGAAGACGACAAGAGAACAACTGCCACTACTTCATAGATACAACTTTAATTTTTATTTTTTCTAGATTTTATTTATTTATTTATTTGACAGATCAGAAGTAGGCAGAGAGGCAGGAAGAGAGAGAGAGTGGGGGAAGCAGGCTCCCGCTGAGCAGAGAGCCTGATGTGGGGCTTGATCCCAGGACCCCGTGATCACGACCCAAGCTGAAGACAGAGGATTTAACCCACTGAGCCACCCAGGCGCCCCAAAACATTAATTTTTAATTCGTTCCCACTATTCTGGTTCATTGTTTTCTTTATTTTTATTTTTTATATAGATAATTTCTTAGCCTATTTAAAATCACTATTTAGCATCAGTGAGATGTCCAGGACATCAAATTCCATAATAAATTTTTAACCTGACTTTTGATATATATACCAGTGTTTTTCTTTTGCTTTTCTATTTTTTAATTTTTTTAAATCTTATTTTAGTTTAGTTTAGTTTATTCTTTTTTGTATTTTTATTTTTTTATATTACTTTTATTTTTTAATTAATTTATTTATTTTCCGCATAACAGTATTCATTATTTTTTCACCACACCCAGTGCTCCATGCAATCCATGCTCTCTATAATACCCACCAAATGGTACCCCAACCTCCCACACCCCTGCCACTTCAAACCCCTCAGGTTGTTTTTCAGAGTCCATAGTCTCTCATGGTTCACCTCCCCTTACAATTTACCCCAACTCCCTTCTCCTCTCTAACTCCCCATGTCCTTCAGGCTATTTTTGCTATGCTCCAAAAATAAGTGGAACCTAATGATAATAGACTCTATCTGCTTGAATTATTTCACTCAGCATAATCTCTTCCAGTCCCGTCCATGTTGCTACAAAAGTTGGGTATTCATCCTTTCTGATGGAGGCATAATACTCCAGAGTGTATATGGACCACATTTTCCTTATCCATTCATCTGATGAAGGGAATCTTGGTTATTTCCACAGTTTGGCGACCGTGGCCATTGCTGCTATAAACATTGGGATACAGATGGCCCTTCTTTTCATGACATCTGTATCTTTGGGGTAAATACCCAGTAGTGCAATTGCAGGGTCATAGGGAAATTCTATTTTTAATTTCTTGAGGAATCTCAACACTGTTCTCCAAAGAGGCTGCACCAAATTGCATTCCCACCAGCAGTAGAAGAGGGTTCCCCTTTCTCCACATCCTCTCCAACACCTGTTGTTTCCTGTATTGCTAATTTAGGCCATTCTAACTGGTGTAAGGTGATATCTCAATGTAGTTTTAATTTGAATCTCCCTGATGGCTAGCGATGATGAACATTTTTTCATGTGTCTGATAGCCATTTGTACGTCTTGATTGGAGAAGTGTCTGTCCATCTCTTCTGCCCATTTTTTGATATTATTGTCTGTTTTGTGTGTGTTGAGTTTGAGGAGTTCATTATAGATCCTGGATATCAACCTTTTCCCAGTACTGTCATTTGCAAATATCCTCTCCCATTCCGTGGGTTGCCTCTTTATTTTTTAAGTATTCATATAGAGTTAAAATTCAAGGTAGTCCCATTTCCCCAATCAATGCTACCCTTTAGGTAAACCAATATTAAATCCACCTTTATTGTGGGAAAGTTGGGTCCTTTAACAAAGATATCAAGATACAATCAGAAAGAATCAAAATTACCTTCCTCACCAAACACTGAGAATTTAGAACCACTCTCCCATCTTTTTCTTTGCCAGTGTTTCTGTGTATCTGTGTTTGTCCTGGTAGTATATAAATCTTATACTTGGGGTTCATTTGGACGAGGTTCTATTTCTTTGTTTGTTTGTTTTACATACATACATATATATAGTTTTCTCTTGTCACATACTTTTTTAAATTTATATTATATTTTCATTTTTTTAATATAATTTTTTATTTTTTATAAACATATATTTTTATCCCCAGGGGTACAGGTCTGTGAATCACCAGGTTTACACACTTCACAGCACTCACCAAAACACATACCCTCCCCAGTGTCCATAATACCACCCCCTTCTCCCAAACCCCCTCCCCCCAGCAACCCTCAGTTTGTTTTGTGAGATTAAGAGTCACTTATGGTTTGTCTCCCTCCCAATCCCATCTTCTTTCATTTATTCTTCTCGTACCCACTTAAGCCCCCATGTTGCATCACCACTTCCTCATATCAGGGAGATCATATGATGGTTGTCTTTCTCCGCTTGACTTGTTTCGCTAAGTGTGATACGCTCTAGTTCCATCCATGTTGTAGCAAATGGCAAGATTTCATTTCTTTTGATGGCTGCATAGTATTCCATTGTGTATATATACCACATCTTCTTGATCCATTCATCTGTTGATGGACATCTAGGTTCTTTCCATAGTTTGGCTATTGTGGACATTGCTGCTATAAACATTCGGGTGCATGTGTCCCTTTGGATCACTACATTTGTATCTTTAGGGTAAATACCCAATAGTGCAATTGCTGGGTCATAGGGCAGTTCTATTTTCAACATTTTGAGGAACCTCCATGCTGTTTTCCAGAGAGGTTGCACCAGCTTGCATTCCCACCAACAGTGTAGGAGGGTTCCCCTTTCTCCGCATCCTCGCCAGCATCTGTCATTTCCTGACTTGTTGATTTTAGCCATTCTGACTGGTGTGAGGTGATATTTCATTGTGGTTTTGATTTGTATTTCCCTGATGCCGAGTGATATGGAGCACTTTTTCATGTGTCTGTTGGCCATCTGGATGTCTTCTTTGCAGAAATGTCTGTTCATGTCCTCTGCCCATTTCTTGATTGGATTAATTGTTCTTTGGGTGTTGAGTTTGCTAAGTTCTTTATAGATTCTGGACACTAGTCCTTTATCTGATATGTCGCTTGCAAATATCTTCTCCCATTCTGTCAGTTGTCTTTTGATTTTGTGAACTGTTTCCTTTGCTGTGCAAAAGCTTTTGATCTTGATGAAATCCCAATAGTTCATTTTTGCCCTTGCTTCCCTTACCTTTGGCATTGTTCCTAGGAAGATGTTGCTGTGGCTGAGGTCGAAGAGGTTGCTGCCTGTGTTCTCCTCAAGGATTTTGATGGATTCCTTTCACACATTGAGGTCCTTCATCCATTTTGAGTCTATTTTCGTGTGTGGTGTAAGGAAATGGTCCAATTTCATTTTTCTGCATGTGGCTGTCCAATTTTCCCAGCACCATTTATTGAAGAGGCTGTCTTTTTTCCATTGGACATTCTTTCCTGCTTTGTCGAAGATTAGTTGACCATAGAGTTGAGAGTCTATTTCTGGGCTCTATATTCTGTTCCATTGATCTATGTGTCTGTTTTTGTGCCAGTACCATGCTGTCTTGATGATGACAGCTTTGTAATAGAGCTTGAAGTCCGGGATTGTGATGCCACCAACGTTGGCTTTCTTTTTCAATATCCCTTTAGCTATTCGAGGTCTTTTCTGGTTCCATATAAATTTTAGAATTATTTGTTCCATTTCTTTGAAAAAGATGGATGGTACTTTGATAGGAATTGCATTAAATGTGTAGATTGCTTTAGGTAGCATAGACATTTTCACAATATTTATTCTTCCAATCCAGGAGCATGGGACATTTTCCATTTCTTTGTGTCTTCCTCAATTTCATTCATGAGTACTTTATAGTTTTCTGAGTATAGATTCTGTGTCTCTTTGGTTATGTTTATTCCTAGGTATCTTATGGTTTTGGGTGCAATTGTAAATGGGATTGACTCCTTAATTTCCCTTTCTTCTGTCTTGCTGTTGGTGTAGAGAAATGCAACTGATTTCTGTGCATTGATCTTATATCCTGACACTTTACTGAATTCCTGTATACGTTCTAGCAGTTTTGGAGTGGAGTCTTTTGGGTTTATTTTCAGCATAACAATATTCATTATTTTTGCACCCCACCCAGTGCTCCATGCAATCCGTGCCCTTTATAATACCCAGCATCTGGTACCCAGACCTCCCACCACCCACGCTTTCAAAATCCTCAGATTGATTTTCAGAGTCCATAGTTTCTCATGGCTCACCTCCCCTTCTATCAGTCTAATTGTTTGTCTGTTTTTGTTTGAAAACTGGGGGCATCACGTTACCTGATTTCAAGCTTTACTACAAAGCTGTGATCACCAAGACAGCATGGTACTGGCATAAAAAGAGACACATAGACCAGTGGAACAGAGTAGAGAGCCCAGATATTGACCCTCAACTCTATGGTCAATAATCTTCGACAAAACAGGAAAAAAATATACAGTGGAAAAAAGACAGTCTCTTCAATAAATGGTGCTGGGAAAACTGGGCAGCTATATGTAGAAGAATGAAACTCCACCATTCTCTTACACTGTACACAAAGATAAACTCAAAATGGATAAAAAACTTCAACGTGAGACAGGAATCCATCAGAATCCTAGAGGAGAGTATAGGCAGTAACCTCTTCAATATCAGCCACAGCAACATCTTTCAAGATATGTCACCAAAGGTAAAGGAAACAAAAGCAAAGATGAACTTATGGGACTTCATTAAAATCAAAAGTTTCTGCACAGCAAAGGAAACAGTCAAAAAAACAAAGGGGCAACCCATGGAATGGGAGAAGATATTTGCAAATGACAGTACAGACAAAAGGTTGATACCCAGGATCTATAAAAAAACTCCTCAAACTCAACACACACAAAACAAGACAATCATAAAAGAAAATGAGCAGAAAATATGAACAGACACTTCTCCAATGAAGACATACAAATGGCTATCAGACACATTAAAAAATGCTCATCATCACTAGCCCTCAGGGAGATTCAAATTAAAACCACATTGAGATATCACCTTACACCAGTTAGAATGGCCAAAATTAACAAAACAGGAAACAACATGTGTTGGAGAGGATGTGGAGAAAGGGGAACCCTCTTCCAATGTTGGTGGGAATGCAAGTTGGTGCAGCCACTTTGGAGAACAGTGTGGAGATTCCTCAAGAAATTAAAAATGGAGCTTCCCTATGACCCTGCAATTGCACTACTGGGTATTTACCCCAAAGATACAGATGTCGTGAAATGAAGGGCCATCTGTACCCCAATGTTTATAGCAGCAATGGCCACGGTCGCCAAACTGTGGAAAGAACCAAGATGTCCTTTAATGGACGAATGGATAAGGAAAATGTGGTCCATATCCTCTATGGAGTACTATGCCTCCATCAGAAAGGATGAATACCCAACTTTTGTAGCAACATGGACGGGACTGGAAGAGATTATGCTGAGTGAAATAAGTCAAGCAGAGAGAGTCAATTATCATATGGTTTGACTTATTTGTGGAGAATAACAAATAGCCTGGAGGACATGGGGAGTTAGAGAGGAGAAGAGAGTTGGGGTAAATTGGAAGGGGAGGTGAACCATGAGAGACTATAGTCTCTAAAAAACAATCTGAGGGGTTTTAAGTGGCGGGGGGCGTGGGAGGTTGGGGTACCATGTGGTGGGTATTATAGAGAGCACGGATTGCATGGAGCACTGGGTGTGGTGAAAATGAATACTGTTATGCTGAAAACAAATAAAAAAATAAATTAAAAAAATAACAAGAAGCAAATCTAAAAATAGATGATGTCATCCCTTTTGATGGCTGTGTGATACACTCACACACATACAGACACACACACTCACATCTTCTTTATCCATTTATCTTTCGATGGACATCTGTGATCTTTCCATAGATTCCATAGATTCAATAGTTCGCTATTGTGGATAATGTTACTACAAACATTGGGGTGCAGGCATCCTTTCAGATCACACTTGTATCATTTGGGTAAATACCTAGTAGTGCAAATGCTATGTCATAGGGTAACTCTATATTTAACTTCTTGAGTAACTTCCGAACTGTCTTCAGAGTTGCAGTTCCAGCTTATATTCCCACCAATGGTGCAAGAGGATTCCCCTGTCATCATGTACTGAAATAAAGTACTCAGACACCAATCTGAGTGGCTGTGCATGGATGCCTCTGCAAGGGAGAGCACCAGCAGCTGATTCCTGCACAGAGCTTTTATTTTGTTTTTTATCCAAAAAGCAAGGTGAGATACCTCAAAGCATGGGAAAGGAGTATGAATGGATAGTAAATATTTTGAACCCATAAAGCAGCCTCTCTCTTATGTGTAGTCACTCAGGGAATCAATCATGGAATAAGGGTGGTGCAGGATGTTTGTCTGGCAATCCCCAAATGCAGGAAGGGAGTGCTGAGGATTACATTCCTTCATAGCACTTAATCTATGCCCAGGCTCTGGGGATTGAGGGATCCTGCTCCTGCCAGGCCATTGCATTCAATAGTCCAAAAACAGGAACACTGCTGACATTTCCTCTGCTTCCACAATCACCCCTTAGGGCTTACAAAATATTTTCTAAGAATAATTGCACATTCCCCTTTCTCCCCATCCTCACTGACATTCATTGTTTCCTGACTTGTTAATTTTAGCCATTCTGACTGGTGTGAGGTAGTATCTCATCGTGGTTTTGATTTGCATTTCCCCAATGTCAAGTGATGTTGAACACTTTTTTCATGTGTCTGTTGGCCCTTTGTATGAATTTGTGATTTACTTGTTTGGGTGCTTTCTATTTTTCATTTTGATCAATTTGGCTAGGGTTTTATTGATCACATTAATTCCTTCAAAGAACCAATTCCTAGTTTCATCAATCTGTCCTAATATTTCTTAGATTAATATATCATTGATTTCAGCTCTAATCATTCATATTTTTCTTCTTCTGCTGAATATAGGGTTTATTTGTTGTTCTTTTTTTTTTTTCAACCTCCTTCAGGTGTAATGTTAGGTCTTGTATTTCAGACTTTTCCTGTTTTTTGAGAAAAGCCTATATTGTAATACATTTCTCTCTTATGACTGCCTTTGCTGAAATCAAAATATTCAATGTGGAGACACGTGTGTGTGTGTGTGTGTGTGTGTGTGTGTGTTTATACATGTGTGTCTATACATGTTTCTTTCAAATAAACATTGGCACTCATATACACATGTACAGATTCATTATTAACTAGGATAGGATAAGAATAAAGAGAATGAAACTTTGGATTAATGTGAAACTAAAACTATGTAAACATTTTGATACAAATATTTAACATAGAACAAGTGGCCCTAATGATTCAATTTTTCTATCTTAGTTCCTGTAAGTCAGTGTGATTTATGGCATGGAAGATTTATTTTTCTGAACCAGCTATTGGGTTTGAACAACTCCAAAGTGACTTCAGATTTCTTCTTCTACTTAAACTGGGATCTCAATACCAAATATCATTATCCAAGATAATATAAGTGAATAATATCCAAGGCAGAATTCATTAACCTTGAACAAATTGTTATTGGATAAATGTCTGGATTAGATTTTTATTGTGGTTGTAACAAATTACCATGGTTCTGCCTTTAAAAAAATCAATTTATTTTCTCATAGTTCTGGAAGTCACAAGTCTGAAACAGGTCTCCCTGGGCTAAAATCACTGTTTGCAGAAGAGTGTTCAGTCTAGAGGTTTGGGAGTGAATATGTTTTCTTGTCTATTCCAGGTGTAGAGCCACTTGTACTCCCTGGCTCATGTGTCTTCCCTTTATCTACAAAGCCAGAAACATAGCACCTCAAAATCTTTCTCTGACCCCAAGGGTTCTGTCTCCCTCTTCCACATTTGCATTACCCTTGTAATCTATTGAGTCCACCTGGGTAATCAGAATAACTTCATCGTAGGGTCAGCTGACTATTAATGTTAATACCATTTGCAACTTCAATTCTCCCTTGCTATGACAAGACATATCCACAGATTCTGTAGATCAAGATGTGGAAATATTTGGGGGACATTATTCTGCACACTGAAAGTCTTTTTAGTGGTGTATTTGCTGTCCACTTAGGAACCTTCATTTTGAAAAATCAAACAAAGAATTTATTTCAGACTTCAGGGTGAATACTTGGACTTTTCATTCAAAACCACACTTGAAAAGGAACACATGGCTTATTTATTAACAACACCCCAAAGCTATAACTGGTAAATTAAACCCTCAACTAAAACAATTCAATATCATCTCTAGGTTAAAGGGATGTGCAAGGAGTTTAGATCTCTAGAAGGCAGGCAAGTTCATGAGTATGAGGACTACAAAACTGGATTCACCTGACTTCTAATATGGTCTCCTGGGAACAGAGTCTCAGCAGGGAATGTTTCCTTTCTGTACACATCTGTGGCCCACTGAGAAAGAAGTGTTATGTGGTTGGAGTAACAATGGAAACAGTACCTAATGATCAGACACAGGGAGCAGTAAATATCTCCTCTGCTGTAGAATTTAAGCAAGGGAATCCTTGGAATCATCCAGACATGGTTGTTGCTTTGGGGTTCCTAAGCCTGCCTGGAGGACCCAGGCTGCTTCCTGTTATCCTATCTAGAAAAAGAACTTTCATCTCCATCAGCCATCCAGGGAAAAATTTGGACCTTCACATAGAGATTTTCATCTTATAGACACCATCCAGTGAGTCTGAGAGCTCAGAAGGTATTTCAGGAAAAGGTTGGAGAGAAAGGAGTCAGATAAGTTTTGCCTGAGGTCACCTAAGACTCATTTACAAGGTAGAATCATTTATGATTATTTACATAGTGTCTTCAAAAGAGAAGTGTCCATTGGACTCAGCAATACAGACATTGTTGACAATATGTGGTTGGAATGGAAGACCAGTTGGAGAAGACAGGGAAAGGGAATGGAGGACCTAAAGTTGTTCCAATGAAATTAGAATATATCCAATGAGTTTTCTGGTAAGGGGAGCAGGAAAACAGAGTATTAGGGTTGGATATGTGAGCTGTGAACTTAATACCATGTGGTGGTTTTGAGTACGTTCTGTATTTATAGAAAGCCCCATGCAGACCCATGCAGTCAGCTATTTCTTTGCAACAGCAGTTCTATATTTACATGCATTTCTCAGCATCTCTCTCAAGGTGACTATTCACATAAAAATTGTATTTAATATACAAAAAGGGGTATGCTAATTCACTTCACTTTGCAATACTTCATTACTAAGAGTTGTTGAAACTATATTCACATTTGTGAGGTGGAAGAAAAAAAGCCAGCCAAATCTCTTTACTAGTGTGATAATCACTCATTTACTTTCAGGAAAGAACTATATGGTAAACTGTTTACATATACTGACTAATGATGTCTGCCACCTTAGGAGGATGGATACTGCTATCCCCACTATTTGAGTAAGGACATTCAATTTGGAATGTATTGGTTGTCTTTCCCAAGTTCAAAGAACTTACATGTGGTAGATCTAACACTCAAAACCTGGTTTTCTGGTTCCAAAAGTTTTGCATTTAAAAACATTTGAAATTGCCTTTTATTACTTCATCTTTAAAAATCCCCTTTACTGCTCTACATTGTGTATATTCTGTTCTAAATTGCAGGTTTATTCCCTTTGCACATTTTTCTAGAGTAAAATATTTTGACATCATAAAAATACAACTTGTTTCTTGTTTGGATGCATTTTTTTCTTTCATTGTTAATTATTCTTGGCATCAGGGGATGTGACCCATGGCTGGAATGCTGCCAGAACCAGGGAAGATTTCTGCTCATCACAGTCTCTCAGGGACTCCCTGAACTTATTAGATTTTTTCCCCCTTTCCTCTCTGTATTTCTGGAATTGCTTTTTTATGTTCTGTAAGTACAGGACACAAGATTATTGTATTATAGTGGAGCTCATGTTTCCATGTCCTTGGGGGGCTTATTAACTAGAATTTATGTACTATTTACACATTCTTCAGGGTAACGGTAATCTGATGTTGACAGCTTGCCTTGTATCATTTCTTTCAACATTATTGTGCCCGGGGTGAGAAAAGCATGGTAGTAACACAGTGCCAGGAGGTCAGAATGCACTTTGTGCATCTGTGTGTGAGGTGTGTGTGCGTGTGTGTGTGTGTGTGTGTGTTGTGGGGCTTAAAAAATCATCAGGGCAATGGTACCTGAGTTTGTATACTTAAATATGTGATCCTTAAATGCCATAATGTTAACCAACAGATGGAAATAAGGAAGGGATCTATCTCCATTCCCAGAACTCCTTGAAACACAATTAATAAAATGCAAAGAACATCATGTGGAGGAAGTATTCCCTCTGGCAGGAAGGCCATCTCATTCCTCAACATTCTCTGCCACCACCTGTCATCACTCTCCCTCTTGCTCATTCTCTCACACATTGACTTCATTTTGATATTTGCCTATGTGAAGAAAGTGCCTTCTGGAGGGTCTTTGCTCTGTTTTCTCTGCTGACACACACTACTAGATAACCTTCTGCCTCATGCTTTGTCTTTCTGGAAACCCCTCTTAAAATGCCACCTTCTTTGCAGATCTTCCTGAACTCCTATTAACTACTCCTTTTTATACTGATTATTTTTTTTCCTTCATAGCACCACCTGTCACCATCTGACATGGTATATGATTTTATTTTTTTATCTCTATCTTCTTTCTTCATCATTGAATTCTATAGCAATTTATTTGTTCTCCATGTTTTTATATAAATTGCAGTTAGTAAGAATACAGTGCAATATTAGTATCAGATGTAGAACTGAGTGACTCAATACTTCTGTACAACATCAGGGTGCTCATAACCACAGGTGGCCTTCTTCATCACCATCAACTATTTCACCTATCCCCAAGCTCACATCTCTCCAATAACCCTCAGTTTGTTCTCTATAGTTAAGGGTCTTCTTCCTGATTTTCCTCTCCTTTTTCCCCTACCTTCATTTTCTTTGTTTCTTAAATTCCACACACAAGTGAAATCATATGGTACTTGTCTTTCTCTGACTGAGTTATTTCACTTACCATAATACTCTCTAACTCCATCCAGGTCACTGTAAATGGCATGATTTCATTCCTCTTGGTGGCTGAATATTATATATATATATATATATATATATATATATATGCCCATCTTCTTTTTTTTTAATTTCTTTTCAGCGTAACAGTATTCATTGTTTTTGCACCACACCCAGTGCTCCATGCAATCTGTGCCCTTGTCAATACCCACCACCTGCGTCCTCCAACCTGCCACCCCCCACGCCTTCAAAACCCTCAGATTGTTTTTCAGAGTTCATAGTTTCTCATGGTTCACCTCCCTTCCAATTTCCCTCAACTCCCTTCTCCTCCGCATCTCCCCTTTTTCCTCCATGATATTTGTTATGCTCCACAAATAAGTGAAACCATATGATAATTGACTCTCTCTGCTTGACTTATTTCACTCAGCATAATCTCTTCCAGTCCCGTCCGTGTAGCTACAAAAGTTAGGGATTCATCCTTTCTGATGGAGGCATAATACTCCAGAGTGTATATGGACCACATCTTCCTTATCCATTCGTCCGTTGAAGGGCATCTTGGTTCTTTCCATAGTTTGGCGACCATGGCCATTGCTGCTATAAACATTAGGGTTCAGATGGCCCTTCTTTTCATGACATCTGTATCTTTGGGGTAAATACCCAGGAGTGCAATAGCAGGGTCATAGGGAAGCTCTATTTTTAATTTCTTGAGGAATCTCCACACTGTTCTCCAAAGTGGCTGCACCAACTTGTATTCCCACCAAAAGTGTAAGAGGGTTCCCCTTTCTCCACATCCCCTCCAACACATGTTGTTTCCTGTCTTGCTAATTTTGGCCATTCTAACTGGTGTAAAGTGGTATCTCAATGTGGTTTTGATTTGAATCTCCTTGATGGCTAGTGATGATGAACATTTTTTCATGTGTCTGATAGTCATTTGTATGTCTCCATTGGAAAAGTGTCTGTTCATATCTTCTGCCCATTTTTTTTATATGTCTGTTTTGTGTGTGTTGAGTTTGAGCGTTTCTTTATAGATCTTGGATCAACCTTTTGTCTGTACTGTCATTTGCAAATATCTTCTCCCATTTCGTGGATTGCCTCTTTGTTTTGTTGACTGTTTTCTTTGCTGTACAGAAGCTATTCATCTTGATGAAGTCCCAAAAGTTTATTTTCGGTTTTCTCCCTTTTGCCTTTGGAGACATATCTTGAAATAAGCTGCTGTGACTGATATCGAATAGGTTACTACCTATATTCTCCTCTAGGATTCTGAGGGATTCCTGTCTCATGTTGATGTCTTTTATCCATTTTGAGTTTATCTTTGTGTACGGTGTAAGAGAATTCCTCTTGGTGACTGTGTATTATTCCATTGTATATATACATACCCCATATTCTTTATCCATTCACCAGTTGGTGGACATTTGGGCTCTCTCCACAGTTTATTTATTGTTGATAATACTGCTAAAAGCACCAGAGTGCATGTACTCCTTTGAATTCGTGTTTTTGTATGCTTTGGGTAAATACCATTAGAGCAACCTACAGAATAAGAGAAGATATTTGCAAATGACATAGCTGATTAAAGGTAAATATGCAAAATCTATAAAGAATTTTGGAACTCAACCAAAGCACAAATAACCAGTTAAGAAATGTGCAGAAGAAATGAATAGACAGTTTTCCAAAGAAGACATACAGATGGACAACAGACTCATGAAAAGATGCTCAAAATATCTCATCAGGGAAACAAAAATAGAAATTGTAATGACATATCACCTCATACCTGTTGCAACAGCTGAAATTAACAACACAGGAAACCACAGGTGTTGCGAGGAAGTGGAAAAGAGGAACCCTCTTGCAATGTTGCTAGAAATGTAAAATCTTGTCAGAGCTCTGAAAAACAGTATGGGGTTTCCTCAGAAAGTTAAAAATTGAACAACCCTATGATACAGCATTTGTACTGCTATGTATTTACCCAAAGAATACAAAAATACTAATTCAAAAGGGATTCATGCACCCAGGTATTTAAGCATCAGTATATATAATAGCCAAATTATGGAAGCAATCCAAGTGTCCATGGAGAGATGAATGGAAAAGAAGAAGTGGTATATATAGTAGTCAGCCTAAAAGAGAATAAAATTTTGTCATTTGCAATGACACCAATGGATCTAGAGAGTATCATGCTAAGTGAAATAAATCAATCAGGGAAAGAAAAAGACCACATGATTTCAGACATACGTGGAATTTAAGAAACAAAGCAAATAAGCAAAGGGGAAAAAAAAGAGAGGAAAATCAAGAAATGGACTCTTAATCAAAGAGAAACACCCCTGATTACCAGAATAAAGATGGTGGAGGATGGGGGGAAAAACAGGTGATGGGGATTGAGGAAGGCACTTGTAGTGAGCACCAGGTGTTATATGGATGTTTTGAATCACTTTATGATGAACATGTACCTAATATTACATTTTCTGTTAACTAACTTGTATTAAATAAAAACCTAAAAAGGGACAAAGAAGATATGGTCCATATATACAATGGAGAATTATGCCTCTGTGAGAAGATGCAAACCCAATTTTTGTATCAAAATGGACAGGACTGAAAGAGATTAAACTAAGTTAAATGAGCCAAGCAGAGAGAGGAATAACATATTTTTAAAATGTCACACAAGACAAATGAGGAAGAAGTCTGATTTAGCTCCCAACCTCATCAGGCCAAATAAAGAGGAATTGGTCAAATAAAGATGGACTAAACTGTGGAAAGAACCAAGATGCCCCTCAACAGACGAGTGGATAAGGAAGATGTGGTCCATATACACTCTGGAGTATTATGCCTCCATCAGAAAGGATGAATACCCAACTTTTGTAGCAACATGGATGGGACTCGAAGAGATTATGCTGAGTAAAATAAGTCAAGCAGAGAGAGAAAATTATCATATGGTTTCACTTATTTGTGGAACATAACAAATAGCATGGAGGACAAGGGGAGATGGAAAGGAGAAGGGAGTTGAGGGAAATTGGAAGGGAGGTGAAACATGAGAGACTATGGACTCTGAAAAACAAACTGAGGGTTTTGAAGGGGTGGGGAGTGGAAGATTGGGGGATCCAGGTGGTGGGTATCAGAGAGGGCACGGATTGCATGGAACCCTGGGTGTGGTGCAAAAATAATGAATACTGTTATGCTGAAAAAATAAAAAATTAGGGAAAAAAAGATGAACTAGCCACTGGGAAAGCAAACCTTCTGCTTCTTGGTATTAAAACAGCCTACCTGCTGTTCTACCTTGTACATTTCCTGTTCTGAAGTGTTGGTTTATACCTTTTGCCCATTTTCACTCAGAGCATTCCATCTATTACATGTTTTACACCATGAAAATGTTACTACTTTTATCTTTTAGATTCTTTATTTTTTTTTCTGGGTATCAAGGAATCTAACGAGAGCAGGAGTGTCACCAGAACCAAAGATGCTTTTTCTTCCTCGTGGTTCGTATTTTGGGGGCACCTGCACTATTTGATCTGGTTGTTTTGTTTTGTTTTGTTTCCTCTCATGTCCATGTTGCTCCTCCCTTTTCTCTCTGTCTTTACTGATCAGATTGCTCCTGTCTCTTTAAGTTGATATCAGAAAATTAGCATACTGATAGGTATCGCCTAGTTTATTTGTCCATAGGAATTCCTGGGTATCATTTCTGCCATCTTTAGGGGAGAGATATCAAGATCTGGTGAGCTTGACATGCATCCACTGCTGACCTAACTAGTGTAGCTGGGGGTGAAAAAGGCATGGCAGCCAGTAGCCCAGAAAGTGTGTGTGTATGTGTGTGTGATTGTGTGTGTATGCGAGTGTGTGTGTGTGTGTGTTGTGAACTGGGGCCAGTCCTCAGAGCAGGGGTACCAGGGCTCATTTATTGACAGAGGCTAGAACTCAAGCAACAGAAGTTACTAATGGGGGTGTCCATTTCGACTCATGGGATATCTTTATAACAAAATTAAGAAAGTCCTACAAAATCAGTAAAATGAAGGATTCCCCATATCTTGAAGTTTCAGCTGGTGCAGAGTGGCAGCTTCATTCCCCAACACGTACTGCCACCATTTCTCATCATCGTCCCTCATGCTTCTTCCCCTTCAACACTCTGGCTTTCTTTTGAGCCTTGATTTTCTGAATCAAGCAGCTTCCTTGGGGCCTTGACACTGAGCCTTGTCCCTATTGGAAAAAAACTCTTCCTGAGATAACCTCAATCTCCCTTCCTATCTCCCTTGAGGTCCTGTTCACATGTCACCTTCTTTGCAGGTCTTGTGTGGACATCCAGTAAAAGAATAACACCTCATCAAGTCTCTCCTTATGCCTGCTTTCCTGTCTTCACAGCTTCTGTCACCATCTGACATTATATGTATTCACTTACAATCTCTCTCTATCATAGAATTATAAGGAAATTGTTTATCAGTACCTTGTATTCATCACCCAAACAGTGCCTAGAACAAGGTCAATACTCAGAATGTATTCCTCAAGGGATGCAAAACATTCTCAATAAAATGAGAATTTCCTTTATGCTTGAGGAACAGACAGAGGTAGAAACAGAATTTTGGATGTGATGCCCTAATGGTATGAGACCCACCGCATATATTGAATTTAACTTCCCGACTCTAAAGTGTAAGTGGTTAACAGTCATGCCAGATCATGAATGCTTGTTTGTGTGAAAATTAGTCATTTGTTTTTCTATATGCTTTTAGTTACCACCAACAGATGGAGTCAGGGAATATTACAGGAGTTTCAGAGTTTCTTCTTCTGGGATTTTCAGAGGAAACTGAAGTGCAGCTCCTCATATTTGGGCTTTTCCTCTCCATGTACCTGATCACTGTGCTTGGAAACCTACTCATTATCCTGGCTTTCACCTCTGACTCCCACCTCCACTCCCCCATGTACTTCTTCCTGGCCAACCTGTCCTTCACAGACATCTGTGTTACCTCCACCACCATCCCCAAGATGCTGGTGAATATAAAAACAGAGAGAAAAGTCATAACCTTTGCAGGCTGCTTTACACAGATGTACTTTTTCCAACTCTTTGCAGGATTAGACATTTTTCTCCTGACTGTGATGGCTTATGATCGTTTTGTGGCTATCTGTCACCCCCTGCACTACACAGTCATCATGAACCCCCAGCTCTGTGGACTGCTTGTTCTGATGTCCTGGATCCTAAGTATCCTGCATGCCTTGTTAGAAACCTTAATGGTGTTGCGGCTGTCATTCTGTACAGAGGTGGAAATCCCCCACTTTTTCTGTGAACTCAATCAGATGATCCAGCTTGCCTGCTCTGATACCTTTCTCAATAACGTGGTGATGTATTTTGCAGTTATGTTCCTGGCTGGTGGTCCCTTCCTTGGGATCCTCTACTCTTATTCTAAGATAGTTTCCTCCATACTTGGGATCTCTTCAGCTCAGGGCAAGTACAAAGCCTTTTCCACCTGTACATCTCACCTGTCAGTTGTCTCCTTATTTTATTGTACGAGCCTAGGCGTGTACTTTAGCTCTACTGCTACCCAGAGCTCCCATGCAAGTGCAGTGGCCTCAGTGATGTATACGGTGGTGACACCCATGCTGAACCCCTTCATCTACAGCCTGAGGAACAAAGACATAAAGAAGGCTCTGATGAGATTCTCTGAGGTGGCAGCTCTAAAAGGGCCAGTTGTCCTGGGACTGAAGAAGTGTCCATGACTGCCGGGCCCAAAGTGTGAGGCAAAACTTTGACCATAATGTGAAAGTCGAACATGCCTCCTCTATGTTTTTCGAGGATCTTTCCTTTATTTTGACCTCGCTGAAAAATGTTCATAACTTGTTTTATTAAGCCTTTTGATAGCTCTGGTATACAGCAGATTATTCTTTTGTCATTTCTCTACCTCCTCAAAGTCATTCTCACCTCAGATGTGAAATATTTGGGCATTCTCAATTATTCAAAGGACTACATGAATCTGTTAAGAATAATTTATTCTGAAATAAAATATCATAGTATTTTTTCCAGTTTTTTTTCCCAGAGAAATGAAAAAAAAAACCCCAAAACACTTTATTCATACAATGGAATCTTACACTATAGCAGTGAAAATGAAAATGAAAAACAAAATAAACATGTATCAATATAAGCAATTCTCAGAAACATAAAGTGGAAAAAGTGCAGAATATGTAGTATATTATTTATTTAGGTATAGTTTTAAAGTGTTATTTTATTTTCTCAGTGTTCCAAGATCCATTGTTTATGCATCATAATGAGTGCTCCATGAAATACGTGCCCTCCTTAATATCCACCACCAGGGTCACCCAAAACCCCATGCCCTTCCCATCCAAAGCCCTCCATTTGTTTCTCAGAGTCCACAGGCTCATGGTTTATCTAATCCTCTGATTACCCACAACTCCCTTCTCCTCTCCTTCTCCCAATGTCCTTCATGTACAAGTAAGTGAAACCATATGATAATTGACTCGCCCTGCCTGACTTATTTCACTCAGCATAATCTCCACCAGTGCTGTCCATGTTGATACAAAAGTTGGGTATTCATCCTTTCCGATGGAGGTGTAATATCCCATTGTATATATGCACCATACCGTCTTTATCCATTTGTCTCTTGAAGGGCATCTTGACCACTTCCATGGTTTGGCGACTGTGGTCACTGCTGCTATGAACATTGGGGGAGAGATGGCCCTTTTTTTCATGACATCTGTGTCTTTGGGATAAATACCCAGTAGTGCAATTGCAGGATCATAGGGTAGCTCTATCTTTAATGTCCTAAGGAATCTCCACACTGTTTTCCAAAGTGGCTGCACCAACTTGCATTCCCACCAACAGCCTAAGAGGGGTCCCTTTTCTCCACATCCTTTCCAACACTTGTTTCCTGTCTTGTTAATTTGGGCCATTCTAACTAATATAAGGTGGTATCTCAATGTGGGCTTGATTTGAATCTCCCTGATGGTTCATGACGATGAACATTTTTCATGTGTCTGATAGCCATTTGTATGTCTTCCTTGGAGAAGTGTCTGTTCATTTCTTCTGCCCACTTTTCTGTCATTTGTTTGACTGAATGCTATGCCTATGGAAAATTAATCTTGACAACAACAGCGATTTACATGAATTTAGAACAAAAAATGTGAGACTATGCGTCTCATTTGTGAACATAATTTGCTTGTATATCACCACCTTAACTCTTCTTTCTGGGAATCCAGACTTAGACATTCTGGTGCTTATAGCTAATCATGGGGACTTTCCCACACTTTAGGATTCTATTGTTACACAGTTTGTACCCACCATGCCTACCAGGGTCGATAGAAAATAATAATAATAATAATAAATAGAATACATGTCTCCAAGTGGAATTTATGCAGAAAGACAAATATGGGGAAAAAACTGACAGAATAGACATTTTAACAATGTTTATTCTTCCAATCCAAGAGCATGGAATGGTCTTCCATCTTTTTCTGTCTTCTTCAATTTCTTTCATGAGTGTTCTGTAGTTCCTCAAGTACAGATCCTTTACCTCTTTGGTTAGCTTTATTCCCAGGTATCTAATGGTTCTTGGTGCTATAGTAAATGGAATCAATTCTCTAATTTCCCTTTCTGTATTTTCATTGTTAGTGTATAAGAAAGCCACTGATTTCTGCACATTGACTTTGTATCCTGCCACGTTGCTGAATTGCTGTATGAGTTCTAGTAGTTTGGGGGTGGAGTCTTTTGGGTTTTCCATATAAAGAATCATGTCATCTGTGAAGAGAGAGAGTTTGACTCCTTCATTACCAATTTGGATACCTTTTATTTCTCTTTGTTGTCTGATTGCTGTTGCTAGGACTTCTAATACTATGTTGAACAAGAATGGTGAAAGTGGGCATCCTTGTCTTGTTCCTGATCTCAAAAGGAAGGCTGCAAGCTTTTTCCCATTGAGGATCATATTTGCTGTGGGTCTTTCATAGATAGATTTGATGAGGTTCAGGAATGTTCCTTCTATCCCTATACTTTGAAGCGTTTTAATCAGGAACAGGTGCTGGATTTTGTCAAATGATTTTTCTGCATCAATTGAGAGGACCATGTGGTTCTATTCTCTTCTCATATTAATTTGTTGTATCACATTGATTGATTTGTGAATGTTGAACCATCCTTGTAGCCCAGGGATGAATCCCACCTGACATGGTGGATAATCTTTTTAATGTGCTGTTGGATCCTGTTGGCTAGGATCTTGTTGAGAATCTTAGCATCCATATTCATCAGTGATATTGGTCTAAAATTCTCCTTTTTGGTAGGGTCTTTGCCTGGTTTGGGGATCAGGGTAATGCTGACTTCATAGAAAGAGTCTGGAAGTTTACCTTCTGCTTCAATGTTCTGAAACAGCTTCAGGAGAATAGGTGTTATTTCTTCTTTGAAGGTTTGGTATAATTCCCCAGGGAATCCATCAGGTCCTGGGCTTTTGTTTTTGGGGAGGTTTGTGATCACTGCTTCAATCTCCTTACAAGATATCGGTCTATTCAGGTTGTAGATTTATTCCTGGTTCAATTTTGGGACTTTATATTTTTCCAGGAATGCATCCATTTCATCTAGGTTGCTAAGCTTATTGGCATATAACTGTTGATAATAACTTCTGATGATTGTTTCTACTTCCTTGGTGTTCGTTGTGATCTCTCCCTTTTCATTCATAATTTTATGAATTTTGGCTTTCTCTCTTTTCTTTTGGATTAGCGTGGCCAATGGTTTATTGATCTTATTGATTCTTTCAAAAAACCAGCTTCTAGTTTTATTGATACGTTCTACTGTATCTCTGGTTTCTACCTCATTGATCTCAGCTCTAATCTTAATGATTTCCCTTCTTATGTGTAGAGTTGGTTTGATTTGTTGTTGATTCTCCAGTTATTTAAGGTATAGAGACAGCTGGTGTGTTCTGGATTTTCCAATTTTTTTGAGGGAGGCTTGGATGGCTATGTATTTTCCCCTTAGGACCGCCTTTGCTGTATCCCATAGGTTTTGGACCAAAGTGTCTTCATTCTCATTGGTTTCCATGAATTGTTTTAGTTCTTCTTTGATCTCCTGATTGATCCAAGCATTCTTAAGCAAGGTGGTCTTTAGCTAACCAAAGAGGTAAAGGATCTGTACTCGAGGAACTACAGAACACTCATGAAAGAAATTGAAGAAGACACAAATAGATGGAAGACCATTCCGTGCTCTTGGATCGGAAGAATAAACATTGTTAAAATGTCTATACTGCCTAGAGCAATCTATACTTTTAATGCCATTCCAATCAAAATTCCACCGGTATTCTTCAAAGAGCTGGAGCAAATAATCCTAAATTT
>NC_081558.1:10563839-10564547 GCF_022355385.1 Mustela nigripes | reverse complement strand
ACCGGAAGAATAAACATTGTTAAAATGTCTATACTGCCTAGAGCAATCTATACTTTTAATGCCATTCCAATCAAAATTCCACCGGTATTCTTCAAAGAGCTGGAGCAAATAATCCTAAAATCTGTATGGAATCAGAAGAGACCCCGAATCGCTAAGGAAAGTTGAAAAACAAAAATAAAACTGGGGGCATCACGTACATGATTTCAAGCTTTATTACAAAGCTGTGATCACCAAGACAGCATGGTACTGGCATAAAAAGAGACACATAGACCAGTGGAATAGAGTAGAGAGCCCCAATATGGACCCTCAACTCTATGGTCAGTTAATCTTCCACAAAGCAGGAAAAAATATACAGTGGAAAAAAGACAGTCTCTTCAATAAATGGTGCTGGGAAAACTGGGCAGCTATATTTAGAAGAATGAAATTCGGCCATTCTCTTACACCATACACAAAGATAAACGCAAAATGGATAAAAGACCTCAATGTGAGACAGGAATCCATGAGAATCCTAGAGGAGAACATAGGCAGTAGCAGCTTCGATATCAGCAACAGCAACTTCTTTCAAGATATGTCTCCAAAGGCAAAGGAAACAAAAGCGAAAATAAACTTTTGGGACTTCATCAAAATCAAAAGCGTCTGCACAGCAAAGGAAACAGTCAGCAAAACAAAGAGGCAACCCACGGACTGGGAGAAGATATTTGCAAATGA
>NC_081558.1:10560721-10563739 GCF_022355385.1 Mustela nigripes | reverse complement strand
TTTGTCTCCAAAGGCAAAGGAAACAAAAGCGAAAATAAACTTTTGGGACTTCATCAAAATCAAAAGCGTCTGCACAGCAAAGGAAACAGTCAGCAAAACAAAGAGGCAACCCACGGACTGGGAGAAGATATTTGCAAATGACAGTACAGACAAAAGGTTGATATCCAGGATCTATAATGAACTCAAACTCAACACACACAAAACAGAAAATCATATCAAATAATGGGCAGAATATATGAACAGACACTTCTCCTGTGGAGACATACAAATGGCTATCAGACACATGAAAAAATGTTCATCATCATTAGTCTTCAGGGAGATTCAAATTAAAACCATATTGAGATATCACCTTACACCAGTTAGAATGGCCAAAATTAACAAAACAGAAAAGGATGTGGAGAAAGGGTAACCCTCTTACACTGTAGGTGGGAATGCAAGTTGGTGCAGCCCCTTTGGAGAACAGTGTGGAGATTCCTCAAGAAATTAAAAATAGACCTTCCCTATGACCCTGTAATTGCACTCCTGGGTATATACCCCAAGGATACAGATGGAGTGAAAAGAAGGGCCATCTGTACCCCGGTGTTTATAGCAGCAATGGCCACTGTCGCCAAACTATGGAAAGAACCAAGATGCCCTTCAACGGACGAATGGATAAGGAAGATGTGGTCAATATACACTATGGAGTATTATGCCTCCATCAGAAAGGATGAATACCCAACTTTTGTAGCAACATGGGCGGGACTGGAAGAGATTATTCTGAGTGAAATAAGTCAAACAGAGAGAGTCAATTATCATATGGTTTCACTTATTGTGGAGCATATCAAATATCATGGAGGACAAGGGGTGTTAGAGAGGAGAAGGGAGTTGGGGTAAATTGGAAGGGGAGGTGAATCACAAGAGACTATGGACTCTGAAAAACAATCTGAGGGGTTTGAAGTGGCGGGGGTGTGTGAGGTTGGGGTACCAGGTGGTGGGTATTATAGAGGGCACGGATTGCATGGAGCACTGGATGTGGTGAAAGAATAATGAATACTGTTTTTCTGAAAACAAATAAATTGATAGCTGTGATAAAAAAAAAAGAAAGGGAAATTCAAAAAAAAAAAAAAAAACTGACAGAATATGACCTTAGAGTCAAGGCTATATTGACTTTAAGAATGATGAGGCAACATATTGAAACATAACTCTAGTGCAATGCAGAATATTTTTATCTCAGGCACTTCATCTACTCTTTGAATTGTGGAATATCAAGATCCATCTGTAAGGTGTACTCACAAGATGAAATACTGGTCAACATTTGGGGTTTTATTAAATTATCTTCTGTATTCTGGTTGAAACTTTCCAGTGCTACATACGAATATGATTCCTTCAATTTCTCTAGTGAAATATCTCCTACTATCTTAGATTTTGCCATAACCGCTACTGGGACAGAGAATGAACAGCATCAGTATCATACACTATATTTCATTCTCATAAACACAGGAATCATCAGTAAGCTTGGATTTCCATCCAGGTATGTGATTCAGAGTTACTAGTCTTGTGCACACTTATGCGTCCTTCCAACCTTTCCATGTTTCCTCAAAGGGTCTTAGTGGAGTCATTTTTTAACATGGTTACATGAGATAAAGAACGGAGTAATCATGAAGGATACTTTCAATTAGGAGAAAAAAAGGCCGAGGCTAAAAAAGAGTCATATTATTAAAAATGGTGTCTTTTCCACCTCATTTGATTATTACATCAGTTAGATATTGTTGCACAAAAGCATCCTAAAATAACATGGCTTCATATAATGCCTTACTTTTTTTTAATTTATTTTTTATTTTCAGCACAACAATATTCATTATTTTTGCACCACACCCAGTGCTCCATGCAATCTGTGCCCTCTATAAAACCCACCACCTGGTACTCCGACCTCCCACCCCCCGCCCCTTCAAAACCCTCAGATTGTTTTTCAGAGTCCATAGTCTCTCATGGTTCACCTCCCCTTCCAATTTCCCCCAACTCCCTTCTTTTTAAGATTTTTATTTATTTATTTGACACAGAGAGACACAGCAAGAGAAGGAACACAAGCAGGTGGAATGCGAGGAGGAGAAGCAGGCTTCCCACAGAGCAGGGAGACTGATGCAGGGCTCAATCCCAGGACTCTGGGATCATGACCCGAGCTGAAGGCAGACACTTAACCGCTGAGCCACCCAGCCAATCCATATAATTTCTTTATTATTGAAAGAGATTACAGGGCTAGAAGTTGTCCTGATCTTTTCAGGGCTCCTCATGAGTCCTTAGTCAAATGGGAATCTCAACAGTGTGTTTCTAAGGCTCATCCATGAACTGAATGGCCATAGTGCTCTTCTGTCTTAAACCAGTTTATTTCATTTATATATATATAAATGAAAGCTGCCTGCCTTCAGTTCGGGTCACAAATATATATATTTGTGTGTGTGTATATATATATACATATACATATGTATATATATATATATATATATATATATATATATATGCTGATCTCCTGGTTTAAGAGAAAAAAATGATTTTGTCAAATGTAAATTGTCTCCACTTAACTCCACTATATTAATATCCACAGGTGAACCTTTGCATCTTCACAATTGGAAGAGAACTCTCCTGCCATGATAGGTGTGAGTCAGCTAATTAGAGAGTGTCCCTTCACTGCCAGTTAAGAAGCTCCAGCCCCTATCAACAAGCCATCTCTTAGCAGGCTTTCCCAGCTGATGGGTGTGAGAAAGAAATCCTCCTTTGTATTTTCAAACTATCACTCACCTTGAGCAAAGATTCATATATTGGATTCCCATTCAGCTGTCTGTTGTTATTATTATTATTATTTGTCCATACTTTTCATGCCCATTTTCTACACTTAACAACATCTCAAATGACTTTTACAAAGTTGTTAGCATTCAATTGATTCTTGGTTGGGTATTTTTGACCATACAAAATTTTAAGCTTTCTGGAGTTAAATCTGTCTTCCTTTTTTTTTTTTTTTTTTTTTTTTTTTTTTTTTTTTTT
>NC_081558.1:10526785-10550721 GCF_022355385.1 Mustela nigripes | reverse complement strand
CTTGGTGATCACAGCTTTGTAGTAAAGCTTGAAATCAGGTAACGTGATGCCCCCAGTTTTATTTTTGTTTTTCAACATTTCCTTAGCGATTCGGGGTCTCTTCCAATTCCATACAAATTTTTGGATTATTTGCTCCAGCTCATGAAGAATAGCGGTGGGATTTTGATTGGAATGGCATTAAAAGTATAGATTGCTCTAGGCAATATAGACATTATAACAATGTTTATTCTTCCAATCCAAGAGCATGGAATGGTCTTCCATCTTTTTATGTCTTCTTCAATTTCTTTCATGAGTGTTCTGTAGTTCCACAAGTACAGATCCTTTACCTCTTTGGTTAGGTTTATTCCGAGGTATCTTATGGTTCTTGGTGCTATAGTAAATGGAATCAATTCTCTAATTTCCCTTTCTGTATGCCTCCTAAGGCAAAGGAAACAAAAGCGAAAATAAACTTTTGGGAATTCATCAAAATCAAAAGCTTCTGCACAGCAAAGGAAACAGTCAAAAAAAACAAAGAGGCAACCTATGGAATGGGAGAAGATATTTGCAAATGACAGTACAGACAAAAAGTTGACATCCAGGATCTATAAAAATCTCTTCAAACTAAACACATAAAAAACAGACAGTCATATCAAAAAATGGGCAAAAGATTTGAACAGTCATTTCTCCAACAAAGACAAAGAAATGGCTATCAGATGCATGAAAAAATGTTCATCATCACTAGCCATCAGGGAGATTCAAATTAAAACCACATTGAGATACCACCTTACACCAGTTAGAATGGCCAAAATTAGCAAGACAGGAAACAACATGTGTTGGAGAGGATGTGGAGAAAAGGAACCCTTTTACACTGTTAATGAGTATGCCAGTTAGTGCAGCCACTTTGGAAACAATGTGGATATTCCTCAAGAAATTAAAAATAGAGCTTCCCTATGACCCTGCAATGGCACTCCTGGGTATTTACCGCAAACATAAGATGTCGTGAAAAGAAGGGCCATCTGTACCCCTATGTTTATAGCAGCAATGGCCACGGTCGCCAAGCTATGGAAATAACCAACATGACCTTCAACGGATGAATGGATAAGGAAGATGTGGTCCATATACACTATGGAGTATTATGCCTCCATCAGAAAAATGAATCCCCAACTTCTGTAGCAACATGGACGGGACTGGAAGAGATTATGTTGAGTGAAATAAGTCAAGCAGAGAGAGTCAATTATCATATGGTTTCACTTATTTGTGGAGCATAACAAATAGCATGGAGGACATAGGGAGTTATAGAGGAGAAGGGAGTAGGGAAATTGGAAGGAGAAGTGAACCATGAGAGACTATGGACTCTGAAAAACAATCTGAGGGTTTTGAAGGGGTGGGGGGTGGGCGGTTGGGGAACCAGGTTGTGGGTATTAGAGAGGGCACAGATTGCATGGATCACTGGGTGTGGTGCAAAAATAATGAGTACTGTTATGCTAAAAATAAATTTCAAAAAAATGGGTATAAAGATTAAAAAAGAGCAAACTTGGATGCCTGGTTGGCTCAGTCAGTTAACCACCAATCCTTGGGTCAGGTTGTGATCTCAGGATCCTGGGATGGAGTCCACATGGGGCTCTCAGCAGGGAGTCTGCTTCTCCCTCTACCTCTGCCGCTCCCCATGCTTGTGCTCTCTTAAATGGTCTCCCTCTTTCAAAAAAATAAATAAAATCTTTTTTTATTAATTTATTTATTTCATTATAGCAGTATTCATTATTTTTTCACCACACCCTGTGCTCCATGCAATCCGTGCCTTCTATAATACCCACCACCTGGTACCCCGACATCTCACGCCCCCCCGCCACTTCAAACCCCTCAGATCGTTTTTCAGAGTCCATAGTCTCTCATATTCACCTCCCCTTCCAATTTACCCCACTCCCTTCTCCTCTCTACCATCCCTTATCCTCCATGTTATTTGTTATGCTCCACAAATAAGTAAAACCATATGATAATTGACTCTCTCTGCTTGACTGATTTCACTCAGCACAATCTCTTCCAGCCCCGTCCATGTTGCTACAGAAGTTGGGTATTTATCCTTTCTGATGGAGGCATAATACTCCATAGTGTATATTGACCACATCTTCCTTATCCATTCTTCCGTTGAAGGGCATCTTGGTTCTTTCCACAGTTTGGCGACCGTGGCCATTGCTGCTATAAACATCAGGTACAGATGGCCCTTCTTTTCACGACATCTGTATCTTTGGGGTAAATACCCAGGAGTGCCATTGCAGGGTCATAGGGAAGCTCTATTTTTAATTTCTTGAGGAATCTCCACACTGTTCTCCAAAGAGGCTGCACCAACTTGCAATCCCACCAACAGTGTAAGAGGGCTCCCCTTTCTCCACAACCCCTCCAACACATGTTGTTTCCTGTTTTGTTAATTTTGGCCATTCTAACTGGTATAAAGTGATATCTCAATGTGGTTTTAATTTGAATCTCCCTGAGGGCTAGCGATGAGGAACATTTTTTCATGTGTCTGATAGCCATTTGTATGTCTCCACTGGAGAAGTGTCTGTTCATATCGTCTGCCCATTTTTTGATATGATTGTCTGTTTTTTGCATGTTGGGTTTGAGGAGTTCATTATAGATCCTGGATATCAACCTTTTGTCCGTACTGTCATTTGCAAATATCTTCTCCCATTCCGTGGGCTGCCTCTTTGTTTTCTTGACTGTTTCCTTTGCTGTGCAGAAGCTTTTGATTTTGATTAAAAAAAGGTTTAACAATATGAAACATTAATCTATGGCCTCAGAAATCAAAATAGGAGTGACTTTTGTGGAAACAAAGGAGAGAAATTGAACATATTTCTTAGAAGCCATAATTCATTAAAATTAACCCAAAAAAAGATATAGAAAATTTACAGCCCTATAATTTTTTTCCAGCTTTATAGAGGTATAACTGACAAATAAAATGTGTATATATTTAACATATACAGTATGATGATTTGATATAAGTATGTTGTGAAATGTTCACCACAATCAAGCTAATTAACATATACATAACTCACATGGTTCTTTTTTCTTTGGTGAAAAAAATCAAGATCTCCTCTATGAGCAAATTTCTAGAACACAATGCTGTATTGTTAACTATACTTGCCATGCTGTATAGTAGATCACCAGGACTTACTCATCTGCATAACGGAAGTCCTATACACTTTAACAAGCATTTCCTCTTTGCCCCTCCCACCAGACCCTGCAAACCACTTGCCTAACGTCTGCTTCTCAGAGATCAACATTTTTAAAATCCACATATAAGTGAGATCGTGCAGTATTTGGCTTTCTGTGTCTGGCTTACTTCACTTAGCCTATTGTCCTCCAGGTTCATCCACATTGTTTCAAATGACAGGATTTCTTTCAACTCTAACATTGAACAACATTCCATTGTGTGCATGTGTGTGTTTGTGTGTGTGTGAGTGAGTGTGTATACATACAAATATACATATATATCCATATTTTCTTTATCCATTTATCCATTGATGGACACATGGTTGTTTCCATATCTCGACCACTGTGAGTCATGCTGCAATAAATATGGCACTACAGATATCTCCTTGAGATACTGACATAGTTTCCTTGGGATAATATGTAAAAATTATATTGCTGAATCATATGGTAGCTATACATTTTTCAAATTATTATGCAGTTTTTCATAAAAGCTGTACCAATTTATATTCCCAACAGTGTTCTTTTTTCTCTGCATCCTTGACAAGACATGTTTTCATTTGTCTTTTTTTTTTTAATTTCTATTTATTTTTTAAATTTCTTTTCAGTGTTCCAGAATTCATTGTTTATGCACCACACCCAGTTCTCCATGCAATACATGCCCTCCATAAACCCGCCACCAGGCTCAGCCAACCTCCCACTGCCCTCACCTCCAAAACTCTGTTTGTTTCTCAGAGTCCACTACCTCTCACAGTTCACATCCCCCTCCAATTTCCCCCAACTGACTTCTCCTCTCCATCTCTCCATGTCCTCCATGTTATTTCTTATGCTCAATAAATAAGCAAAACCATATGATAGTTGACTCTCTCTGCTTGACTTATTTCACTCAGCATAATTTCTTCCAGTCCCGTCCATGTTGATAAAAGAGTTGGGTATTCATCCTTTCTGATGGAGGCATAATATTCCATAGTGTATATGGACTATACCTTCCTTATTCATTCGTCTGTTAAAGGGCCTCTTGGTTATATCAACAGTTTGGTAACTGTGGCCATTGCTGCAATGAACTTTGGGGTACAGATGGCCCTTCTTTTCACTACATTTGTATCTTTGAGGTAAATACCCAGTAGCGCAATTACAGGTCATAGGGAAGCTCTATTTTTAATTTAGAGGAATAAAAAGGAACTCCACACTGTTTTCCAAAGTGGCTGCACAAACTTGCATTCCCACCAACTATATAAGAGGGTTCCCCTTTCTCCACATACTCTCCAACACACATTTTTTACTGTCTTGTTAAATTTTGGCCATTCTAAGTGGTGTAAGGTGGCACCTCAATGTGGTTTTGATTTGAATCTCCCTCGTGCCTGGTGATGATGAAGATTTTTTTCATGTGTCTAATAGTCATTTGTATGTCTTCTTTGGAGAAGGGTCTGTTAATATCTTATGGCCATTTTTTGACATGATTATCTGTTCTTTGAGTGTCAAGGTTGAGGAGTGATTTATAGATCTTGGGTATCAGCCCTTTGTCTTATTGTCATTTGCAAATATCTTCTCACATTCCATTATGGAGACAATCTGTAAAAACAAATACTTCACAGGTAACATGATGTCAATAAAAAGTATCTCTCAATAATCACTCTAAACCTAAATGGTCTAAATGCATCCATAAAATGGGACAGGGTTGCAGATTGGATAAAACGACAGAAGCAATTTATATATTTTCTACAAGAGACCCATTTAGAGTTAAACTTCAAAGTAATCCCCTTTCCCCAATCAATACTACCCCTATAGGTAAACCAATGTTTAATCCCCTTTATCTTAGGAAAGTTGAGTCCTTTAACAAAGATATCAAGATACATCCAGGAAGAAGCAAAACAACCTTCCTTGCACACACTGAGAATTTATAATAACTCTCGCATCTTCTTCCACCAGTGTTTCTGTGTTTTTTGTGTTTGTCCTGATAGCATATAAATTTTACACTTGGGTTCTTTTTGACGAGGTTCTTTCCTTGTTTGCATATATATTTTTTTCTCTTGTCATATACTTGTATCAGTCTTTTCATCTCTTTTTGTTTGTCTACTTCATAAATCTTACCTTGGGGCCTATCTGGGCTGAACCTTCTTTTTCATCTTCCCTTTCTTTCCTGTCTCTCTATCTCTCTTTTTTTCTTTTCTTTTTCTTTTTTTTTCTTTTTCTTTTCTTTTGTCTCTCGTTTAGGTGGGGAATCCTGATTGCTCAGAAGTGTTCCAGGGTGCACATTAACTGCACCACAGTTGATACATCCAGCTACATCTGTTCAGTCATCTCCCACCAAAATGACTAGGAGAAGGAATGCCCAACAGAAGGAAAATACAGAGGATGGACTTCTGCAACAGAGCTAACAGCTATCAACATAGACAATACGTCGGAAAGAGAATTCAGGCTAACAATTATCCAGGCAATACCTAGATTGGAGAAAGCCATGGATGACCAAACAGAATTGATTAGGGCTGAACTGAAAGCGACCAGACAGGATGTTCACAATGTTAGGGCGGAGCTTAAAGCTACCAGGGAGGAGTTTCACAATACTCTCAATGAGTTCCAACCTAATCTAAACTCTCTCAGAGCTAGGGTAACTGAGACAGAAGATAGAATTACTGATCTGGAGGACAAACAGAGAGAAAGGATCAGGAGTAAGCCTGGAACAAACAGCTTAGAAACCACGAAAACAGAATCAGGGAAATAAATGATGCCATGAAGTGTTCCAACGTCAGAATTATTGGAATCCCTGAGGGGAGGAAAAAGAAAGAAGTCTAGAAGATAAAGTAGAACAAGTCCTTCATGAAAATTTTCCCAATATCGCGAGTGGAACCAGCGTTCATGTACTAGAGGCTGAACGGTCTCCACCCAAGCTTATACATTCAAAAAAAAAAAAAAAAATCATGACACCTGATAGTAAAATTGAGGAATTATAATTGTAGGTATAATCTCTTGAAAGCCGCCAGGGCAAAGAGGCTCCTTACTTACAGAAGAGACCCACTTTGAACCGAAGTATACATCCATACTGAACGAGAAGGGATGGAGAAGCATCTTTAATACCAATAGGCTTCAAAAGAAGTCTCGGGTAATGATGCTAATATCAGATAATTTGATTTTAAAGTACTGACTGCAGTTAGAGATACAGAAGGACACTACATCATTCTTTTTTTTCATATGATTACCTATCTTTTTTAAATTTTTTTATTATTACTATATTTTAATTTTTAAATTTATTTTCAGTGTAGCAGTATTCATGTTTTTGCACCACACCCAGTGCTCCATGCAATCTGTGCCCTCTCTAATACCCACCACCTGGTTGCCCCAAACCCCCGCCCCTTCAAACCCTCAGATTGTTTTTCAGAGTCCATAGTCTCTCATGATTCACCTCACCTTCCAATTCCCTCAACTCGCTTCTCCTCGCTAACTCCCCTTGTCCTCCATGCTATTTGTTATGCTCCACAAATAAGTGAAACCATATGATAATTGACTCTCTCTACTTCACTTATTTCACTCAGCATCATCTCTTCCAGCCCCGACCATGTTGCTACAAAAGTTGGGGATTTATCCTTTCTGATGGAGGCATAATACTCCATAGTGTATATGGACCACATCTTCCTTATCCATTCATCCATTGAAGGGCACCTTGGTTCTTTCCACAGTTTGGTGACCGTGGCCATTGCTGCTATAAACATTGGGGTAGAAAGGCCCTTCTTTTCATGACATCTGTATCTTTGGGGTAAATACCCAGGAGTGCATTGGCAGGGTCATAGGGAAGTTCTATTTTTAATTTCTTGAGGAATCTCCACACTGTTCTCCAAAGAGACTTGACCAACTTGCATTCCCACCAACAGTGTAGGAGGGTTCCCCTTTCCCCACATCCCCTCCAATACATGTAGTTTCCTGTTTTGTTAATTTTGGCCATACTAACTGGTGTAAGGTAGTATCTCAATGTGGTTTTAATTTGAATCTCCCTGATGGCTAGTGATTATGAACATTTTTTCATGTGTCTGATAGCCATTTGTATGTCTCCACTGGAGAAGTGTCTGTTCATATCTTCTGCCCATTTTTTGATATGATTTTCTCTTTTGTGTGTGTTGAGTTTGATGTACAAAAATCAGTGGCTTTCTTATATACTAATAATGAAAATACATAAAGGGAAATTAGAGAATTGATTCCATTTAGTTAGCACCAAGAACCATAAGATACCTGGGAATAAACCTAACCAAACAGGTAAAGGATCTGTACTCGAGGAACTACAGAATACTCATGAAAGAAACTGAAGAAGACACAAAAAGATTGAAGACCATTCCATGCTCTTGGATCAGAAGAATAAACATTGTTAAAATGTCTATACTGCCTAGAGCAATCTATACATTTAATGCAATTCTGATCAAAATTCCAGCAGTATTTTTCAAAAACCTGGAGCAAATAATCTTAAATTTGTATGGAATCAGAAGAGACCCCGAAACGCTAAAGAAATATTGAAAAACAAAAATAAAACTGGGGGCATCACGTTACCTGATTTCAAGCTTTATTACAAAGCTGTGATCGTCAAGACAGAATGGCACTGGCATAAAACAGGCATAAAATAGGCACATAGACCAGTGTAACATGGTAGAGAGCCCAAATATGGACTCTCAACTCTATGGGCAAATAATCTTCAACAAAACAGGAAAAAATATACAGTGGAAAAAAGACAGTCTCTTCAATAAATGGTTTTGGGAAAACTGGACAGCTATATGTAGAAGAATGAAACAAGACAATTCTCTTATACCATACACAAAGATAAACTCAAAATGGATAAAAGACCTCAAAGTGAGACAGAAATCCATCAAAATCCTAGAGGAGAATATAGGCAGGAATCTCTTCGATATCAGCCACAGCAACGTCTTTCAAGATATGTCTCCAAAGGCAAAGGAAACAAAAGCGAAAATGAACTTTGGGGACTTTATCAAGATCAAAATCTTCTGCACAGCAAAGGAAACCGTCAAGAAAACAAAGAGGCAATCCACGAAATGGGAGAAGATATTTGCAAATGACAGTACAGACAAAAGGTTGATATCCAGGATCAATAATGAACTCCTCAAACTCAACACACACAAAACAGAAAATCATATCAAAAAATGGGCAGAAGATATGGACAGACACTTCTCCAATAAAGACATACAAATGGCTATCAGACACATGAAAAAATGTTCATCATCACTAGCCATCAGGGAGATTCAAATTAAAACCACACTGAGATATCAACTTATACCAGTTAGAATGGCCAAAATTAACAAGACAGGAAACAACATGGGTTGGAGAGGATGTGGAGAAAGGGGAACCCTCTTCCACTGTTGGTGGGAATGCAAGTTGGTGCAGCCTCTTTGGAGAACAGTGTGGAGATTCCTCAAGAAAATAAAAATAGAACTTTCCGATGACCCTGCCATTGCACTACTCAGTATTTACCCCAAGGATACAGATGTAGTGAAAAGAAGGGCCATCTGTATCTCAATGTTTAGAGAACCAATGGCCCCGGTTGCCAAACTATGGAAAGAACCAAGATGCCCTTCAACGGATGAATGGATAAGGAAGATGTGGTCCATATACACTACAGAGTATTATGCTTCCATCAGAAAGGATGAATACCCAACTTTTGTAGCAACATAGGCGGGACTGGAAGAGATTATGCTGAGTGAAATAAGTCAAGCATAGAGAATCAATTATCATATGGTTTCACTTATTCGTGGAGGATAACAAATAGCATGGAGGACAAGGGGTGTTAGAGAGGAGAAGGGAGTTGGCATAAATTGTAAGGGGAGGTGAATCATGAGAGACTAAGGATTCTGAAATACAATCTGAGGGGTCTGAAGTAGCGGGGGTGGGTACTATAGAGGGCACGGATTGCATGGAGCACTGGGTGTGGTGAAAAAATAATGAATACTGTTTTTCTGAAAGTAAATAAATGAAAAAATTTTAAAAAAAGAATGCTTGGATCAACTAGCAGATCAATGAAGAACTGAAACAACTCATGGAAACCAATGAGAATGAAGACACTTTGGTCCAAAGCCTATGGGATACATCAAAGGCGGTCCTAAGGGGGAAATACATAGCCATCAAAGCCTCCCTCAAAAAAATTGAAAAATCCAAAACACACCAGCTGTCTCTACAACTTAAAGAAGTGGAGAATCAACAACAAATCAAACCAACTCCATACATAAGAAAGGAAATCATCAAGATTAGAGCTGAGATCAATGAGATAGAAACCAGAGATACAGTAGAACGTATCAATAAAACTAGAAGCTGGTTTTTTGAAAGAATCAATAAGATCTATAAACCATTGGCCACACTAATCCAAAAGAAAAGAGAGAAAGCCCTAATTCAGAAAATTATGAATGAAAAGGGAGAGATCAATGTGAACACCAAGGAAGTAGAAACAATAATCAGAAGTTATTTTCAACAGTTATATGCCAATAAGCTTAGCAACCTAGATGAAATGGATGCATTCTTGGAAAACTATAATCTCCCAAAATTGAACCAGGAAGAAATCAACAATCTGAATAGACCTATATCTAGTAACGAGATTGAAGCAATGATCAAAAACCTCCCAAAAAACAAGAGCCCAGGACCTGATGGATTCCCTGGGGAATTCTACCAAACCTTCAAAGAAGAAATAACACCTATTCTCCTGAACCTGCTTCAAAAAATTGAAGCAGAAGGAAAACTACCTGATTTTTTCTATGAAGCCCGCATTACCCTGATCCCCAAAACAGGCAAAGACCATACCAAAAAGGAGAATTTTAGACCAATACCACTGATGAATATGGATGCTAAGATTCTCAACAAGATCCTAACAAGCAGGATCCAACAGCACATTAAAAAGATTATCCCCCATGACCAGGTGGGATTCATCTCTGGGCTACAAGGATGATTCAACATTCACAAATCAATCAATGTGATAGAACTAATTACTAAGAGAAGAGAGAAGAACTTCATCATCCTCTCAATCGATGCAGAAAAAGCATTTGACAAAATCCATCATCCATTCCTGATTAAAATGCTTGAAAGTATAGGGATAGAGGGGACATTCCTGAACTTCATCAAATCTATCTATTAAAGACCCACAGCAAATATCATCCTCAATGGGAAAAAGCTTGCAGCCTTCCCTTTGAGATCAGGAACACGACAAGGATGCCCACTCCCACCGCTCTTGTTCAACATAGTATTGGAAGTCCTAGCAACAGCAATCAGACAACAAAGAGAAATAAAAGGTATCCAAATTGGTAATGAAGAAGTCAAACTCCCTCTATTTGCAGATGACATGATTCTTTATATGGAAAATCCAAAAGACTCTACCCCCAAACTACTAAAACTCATATACCAATTCAGCAACATGGCAGGATACAAAGTCAATGTGCAGAAATCCATGGCTTTCTATACACTAACAATGAAAATACAGAAAGGCACATTAGAGAACCTATTCTATTTGCTATAGTACCAAGAACCATAGGATACCTGGGGATGAACCTAACCAAAGTGGTAAAGGATCTGTACTTGAGAAATTACAGAACACTCATGAAAGAAATTGAAGAAGACACAAAAACATGGAAGACCATTCCATGCCCTTGGATCGGAAGAATAATCATTGTTAAAATGTCTATACTGCCTAGAGCAATCTATACTTTTAATGCCATTCCGATCAAAATTCCACCGGTATTCTTCAAAGAGCTGGAGCAAAGAATCCAAAAATTTGTATGGAATCAGAAGAGACCCCGAATCACTAAGGAAATATTGAAAAACAAAAATAAAACTAGGGGCATCATGTTATCTGATTTCAAGCTTTATTACAAACCTGTGATCCCCAAGGCAGCATGATACTGGCATAAAAACAGACACATAGACCTGTGGAACAGAATAGAGAGCCTAGATATGGACGCTCAACTCTGTGGTCAAATAATCTTCGACAAAACAGTTAAAAGTATACAGTGGAAAAAAATAGAGGCTCTTCAATAAATGGTGCTGTGAAAACTGGACAGCTATATGTAGAAGAATGAAACGCAACCATTCTCTTACACCCTACACTAAGATAAACTCAAAATGGATAAAGGACCTCAATGTGAGACAGGAATCCATCAGAATCCTAGAGGAGAACATAGGCAGTAATCTCTTCGATATCAGCCACAGCACTTCTTTCAAGATATGTCTCCAAAGGCAAAGGAAACAAAAGCGAAGATGAACTTTTGGGACTTCATCAAAATCAAAAGCTTCTACACAGCAAAGGAAACAGTCAAGAAAACAAAGAGGCTGCACCAACTTGCATTACCACCAAAGTGTAAGAGGGTTCCCCTTTCTCCACATCCACTGCAACACATTCCTCAAGAAATTAAAAATAGAACTTCCCTACCACCCTGCCATTGCACTCCTGGGTATTTACCCCAAAGATACAGATGTCGTGAAAAGAAGAGCCATCTGTAGCCCCATGTTTATAGCAGCAATGGCCAAGGTCGCCAAACTATGGAAAGAAACAAGATGCCCTTCAAGGGACGAATGGATAAGGAAGATGTGGTCCATATACACTATGGAGTTATGGCTCCATCAGAAAGGATGAATACCCAACTTTTGTAGCAACCTGGACGGGACTGGAAGAGATTATGCTGAGTGAAATCAGTCAAGCAGAGAGAGTCAATTATATGGTTTCACTTATTTGTGGAGCATAACAAAAAGCATGGAGGACATGGGGAGTTAGAGAGAAGGGGGTTGGGGTAAATTGGAAGGGGAGTTGAATCATGAGAGACTATGGACTCTGAAAAACAATCTGAGGGGTTTGAAGTGGCGGGGGGGGGGGGTTAGGGTACCAGGTGGTGGGTATTATAGAGGGCATGGATTGCATGGAGCACTGGGTGTGGTGAAAAAATAATGATACTGTTGTGCTTAAAATAAATAAATGAAAAAAAATTGGTTTATCTCCAGGGGTAGTATTGATGGGGCAAGGGGATTACTTTGAAGTTTAACTCTATATGAATATTAGAAAATAAAAATAAAAAGGAATAAACTAGACTAAACTAAACTAAAACTAAAATAAATAAATTCAAGAAATAGAAATGCAAAAGAAAAACATAAATGTATGTATCAAAAAGTTTAGGTTAGAAGGTTATTATGGAATTTGATGTACTGTACAGCTCGCTGTGATGGTAAATAGGTTAAAATATTATCTATATATTTTTTAAAAAATGAGCCAGAATAGTGGGAACAAATTAAAAATAAAAGTTGTCCTATGAAGTAGTGGTGGTTCTCTTGTAGTCTTTTTTTTTTTTTTCTTTCCTGGTTGGTTTTCTGGGGGAGGGGCCTGCCACGTGGGTTTTCAGTCATTGATTTTCTCTGAGTTAAGTCCTCCAGCCCCCCTCAAGGGGGTGGGCTCTGAGGAAACCGGTTTTTTCAGGCTTTTGTTCTCCAGAGGTTTTTATGTTTGTTCACTCTTTTTTTTTTCCTCTCTCTTGCCTTGACCGCTTTTGATGGTTTTTGTAGGTTTAGAGAAAAGCAAACTGCACCCTGACCTCCCTCTCAGAGAGAAGCCTCAGTCTGGCTGCAGAGCCCAAATAAATTCCCCCTTGGCCACTGGCAGAGCAGGTTCTGAGTCACAGTCCCTGGGGATGCGGGATTTTTTGCTTGTACCCAAAACCACAGCAGCGGTGGCTGACTGGGCAGCTCCAGACTGCCAGAGAGGTTCCAAGCAGTGATTGCACACTGAGATTTTCCCGCTGGTCCAGGGTGGGAGTGCCTGGTCTTTCCGGGTCCCAGAGCACTGGGCTGGCACTGATGTGCACCTCTCTCAGGGGAGGGCGCGTGTTGGGATTCGGACTCTGATAGCACAGCACAGCACTCACGTGGGGACTGCAAAAAGGCTGTGCTTCTGCCGGCCAGCGATGCTCCCAGCCTCTCATGGGAGTCGGACCCCACGTGCTCTCAGGCATGCTGGTGGCTCAGGGACCAAGACCTGGTTTCTCCACGGCACTCTCTCTGGCTCTGCACCAGAGGTGGCTGTCCTGGGTCAGGGGACTTAAGCCCCTATCCCTAATCGCCCTGATTCCCACAATCCCCCCTACCATGATCCTTTACTCTTTTGGAGTGCTTTCTACCAGACTCCAAGTTAATGCTGGTCCCCAGACGCAGGGCACTCTCATATTGGGATATTACTTTCCAATGGGTCACCTCTGGTGGCTCCCTCCCCCTTTTGTTTATCTTCCAATATCATTCTGACGTTCCCACTCCGCTTTACCTGCCCACTGGCGTCTTCTGCTACTGCAGAGATCCAGACGTGTATAATTCTGATCTCGGGCTGATTTCGTGGGTGATCGGAGTTCTTTGGAAGGTAACCAGCTCACTTTAGGGTACAGGTTGAAAGGGCGCCTCCTCCTACTTCCCCGCCATCTTGTCTCTCCCCCTTGCACACAAATTTTTTTTTTTTACCCATATATTTATTTATTTTTTTATAAACATATATTTTTATCCCCAGGGGTACAGGTCTGTGAATCACCAGGTTTACACACTTCACAGCACTCACCAAAACACATGCCCTCCCCAATGTCCATAATCCCACCCCCTTCTCCCAAACCCCCTCCCCCCAACAACCCTCAGTTTGTTTTGTGAGATTAAGAGTCACTTATGGTTTGTCTCCCTCCCGATCCCATCTTCTTTCATTTATTCTTCTCGTACCCACTTAAGCCCCCATGTTGCATCACCACTTCCTCATATCAGGGAGATCATATGATAGTTGTCTTTCTCTGCTTGACTTATTTCGCTAAGCATGATACGCTCTAGTTCCATCCATGTTGTCGCAAATGGCAAGATTTCATTTCTTTTGATGGCGGCATAGTATTCCATTGTGTATATATACCACATCTTCTTGATCCATTCATCTGCACACAAATTTTTTAAAAGATTTTATTTATATTTGACAGAGATCACAAGTAGGCAGAGAGGCAGGCAGATAGAGAGAGAAGTGGAAGCAGGATCCCTGCTGAGCAGAAAGCCTGATGCGGGGCTGATCCCAGGACCCTGGGACCATGACCTGAGCCAAAAGCAGAGGCTTTAACCCACTGAGCCACCCAGGTGCCCCTTGTACATAAATTTTCATAAAGATTTATTTACAGTTATTTACAGTTTGTTCATCCACACCCTTGATGGACATTAGGCTTGTTTCCAAATGTGGAAACAAGCCTAATGTCCATCAAGGGTGTGGATGAACAAACTGTGGTGAACACATACAATGAAAGATCCTTCAGCCCATAAAACCAATTAACTCTGGCACAGGATACATGGATGAACCTTGCCAAAATTAAACTAAGTGAAAGAAGCTAAACACAAAAGGACTAGTATTATATTATTACATCTATATGAGTTACCTACAGTACTCTGTTTTAGAGAGAGAAAGTAGGATGGTGGGATCCAGGAGCTGGGCAGAGGAGCAATGGGGAGTTTGTGTTTCATGGGGACAAAGGTTCAATTTGAGATGTTGAGAAAGTTCTGGAGATAGATATAGACAGTGGTTGTGTAATGGGGAGAAAGTCCTTAATGCCACAAAACTGAATACATTACTTTGTTTTAAAGATTTTATTTATTTATTTATTTGACAGAGAGATCACAAGTTGGCAGAGAGGCAGGTGGTGGGGGGGAGGGCAGGTTTCCCACTGAGCAGAAAGCCTGATGCAGGGCTTGATTCCAGGACCCTGAGATCATGAACTGAGCTGAAGGCAGAAGCTTAACCCACTGAACCACCCAGACAACTGATACTTTAAAATTTTAAAATAATACATTTAATATATATCTTACCATGACCAAAAATGATGAAAAAATTCTCTAGAAGATTGTCAGTGCCATAAATAACCTCATATGATATAGAAGAGGGAACCCACAGTTCAGGAGATAAGGCAAATTGTAATGGTTTATCTTGTGTGATTCAATACCTCAACCCCAATGCATACCTAAAATAAGATTTCAGAGGACATAAAACTCAACATAAGGTCATTGAGAAATAACCTGGTGAGGCTGTAATATCTTCCTTGACAAGCTCTACAAAGTCATACAATCTTGTAAGACATGGTTACCATGAACAAGCTCAAACTGAAATGGTTATGTCCTAAGGTCAATGCATTTTGAACCAGCAGACAGGCCATTTCAGCAGTTCACAACCATCTGAGATATTGGGTCCATAGTTCATGTAAAACTTCACCATTCTTATATAAACTGGGTGAACCACAAGGATTTCTAAAAATGGAAAATTCTTCATGGCATCCCCATGAAACAAATGGATGGGCAGCTTACTAAGGACCCATTCAGTCTGAGTAACGAACAGAATAAAAATAAATAAATAAATACTCTGTAAGGATCGGTACTCCAGGAACTACAGAACACGCGTGAAAGAAATTGAAAAAGACACAAAAAGATGGAAGTCCATTCCATGCTCATGGATCAGAAGAATAAACATTGCTAAAATGTCTATACTGCCTAGAGCAACCTATACTTCCAATGCCATTCTGATCAAACTTCCACCAGCATTTTTCAAAGAGCTGGAGCAAACAATTCTAAAACTTGTATGGAATCAGAAAAGACCCCAAATGGCTAAGGAAATGTTCAAAAAGAAAAGCAAAACTGGGGGCATCATGTTGCCTGATTTCAAGTTTTACTACAGAGCTGTGATCACCAAGACAGCATGGTACTGGCATAAAAACAGACACATAGCCCACTGGAAGAGAGTAGAGAGCACAGATAGGGACCCTCAACTCTATGGTCAAATAATGTTGGACAGAGCAGGAAAAAATATACAGTGGAAAAAAGACAGTCTCTTCAATAAATGGTGCTGGGAAAATTGGACAGATATATGTAGAAGAATGAAACTCGACCATTTTCTTACACCATACACAAAGATCAACTCAAAATGGATAAAAGACCTCAACATGAGACAGGAATCCATCAGAATCATAGAGAAGAACATAGGCAGTAACCTCTTCGATTTCAGCCACAGCAACGTCTTTCAAGATATGTCTCCAAAGGCAAAGGAAATGAAAGCGAAGATGAACTTTTGGGACTTCATCAACATCAAAAGCTTCAGCACAGCAAAGGAAACAGTCAACAAAACAAAGAGGCCACCCACAGAATGGGAGAAGATATTCACAAATGACACTAAAAAAATATTTTAAAAAAATGAAAGAACAACTGTTGGCAATGATTTGGTGAAAAAGAAACTCTCTTTCAGTGTTGTTGGGAATGCAAACAGGAGAAGCCAATATGGAAAAAAGTATGAAAGTGTCTCAAAAGTTAAAAATAGAACTACTTTACGATCCAGTAAACACACTTCTGGGTGGGTAACTACCCACAAAATTCAAAAAAATAATAATAATACAAAGGATTATATTTTTACAGCAGCATTATTTACAGTAGCTAAGACATAGAAGCAAACCAAGAATGCATAAATAGATGAATGTCTAAAGAAGATGTCATATAATTATTCATATAATAGAATATTACTCAGCCATAAAAATGAATGAAATCTTCCCATTTGCAATGCAGGGACAGAGCTACAGAATGCAATGTTGCGTGAAATAATTCAGCCACAGAAAGACAAATACCACATGATTTCACTCATATGAAGAACTTAAGAAACCAAAAAATGAGTAAAGGAAAAAGAGAGAGAAAAACAAACCAGAAACAGTCTCTTTACTCTAGAGAACAAACTGATGGATACTAAGGGGAAATGGTGGGCATGGGTGAAGTAGGTGGATGGGGATAAAGGAGTGCACTTCCCCTGACCAACACTGGGTGACCTATGGAAGTATTGAAACACTATATTGTACACCTGAAACTAACAGAACACCATATGTTAACTACACCGGAATCAAAACTTAAAATAATTAAAAAAATAAAATTAATGGTGAAAAAAAAAAACAGGCAATGGACTCAAATAGATATTTCTCCAAAGAAATATGGAATTGATATTTAACACAAAAATGATGTGCAACATCATTAATTATTGGAGAAATGTAAACCAAAACCATAATGTATACCACTTCACACACACAAAGAAATACTTCTACAAAGAAGATATAAGAGTCAGTACTTAGTACATGAAAGATGGGTAACGTGACTATATTAAGGGAAATGCAAACCAAAACCATAACATAACACCACTCAAACACATTAGGATGGTTATTTTCAAAGATAAAACAGAAAATAAGAGTTGGTAAGGATGTGGGGAAACTTGAACCTGGTGATGTTTTGCTGATGAGAATTTTAAAAGTGGCACAGCTTCCGTGGGAACCCGTGTGCCCATTCCTCAAAAACTGAAACACGAAATTATCATATGATCCAGTAGTTTCACCAGTGGGTATATTCCTACTTATATGCCCCCTAAGAATTTGTAGCAGTGACTAGAACAGATATTTGGACACCACTTGTCATAAAGCTTTAGTTACAGTAGCCAAAATGTGGACACAACCCCAATCTCCATCAACAAAATCACAGATGAATAAAGCATGGTGACCACAGACAGTGGAATACCATTTGCCATTCATTCTATTCTGTAAAAAGAATAGAATCCTGGCACAGGCTATGACATGGATGAACCTCACCAACGTTATGCTAAGTGAAAGCAGCCAAACACAAAAGGACAAATAGTATACAGTTCCATCTATATGAGGCACCTACAAGACCCACTTTTAGAGAGATAAGGTAAGATGGTGGGAGCCAGGGGCTGGTCAGAGGGGCAATGGAAAGTTAGTGTTCCGTGGGAACAAAAGGTTCAGTTTGAGATGATGAGAAAGTTCTGGAGATGGATAGGGACTGTGGTTGTTCAATGGGGAGAAAATCTTTGATGCCACATAACTGAATGCTTCAAAATGTTCAAAATAATAAATTTTACATATTTTTTACCATGACAAAAAAGGGATGAAAAAATTGGCATACTCTAAGAATGTCAATGCCATAAATAGCTTTATATGAGGTAGAGGAAGACAAGGGTGTTGTGATGTGATGAGCCTATGTTATGTGATTCAACACCTCAACCCCAAAGTATACCCAAAATAAGGGTTCAGAGGCCATAAAATAAGGTCACTGAGAAATGACTTGGTGAGGCTGCAATGGCCTCCTTGACAAGCTCTACAGAACTTCTCCCCTGCAGCATAGGTGCCATGAACATGCTCAAATTGAAATGGATTTGTCTTGTGGTCAGACCATCCTGAACTGGGGGATGTCGACAGAAAATGTCAACAGCCCACAACCATCTGAGGTTTGATATTCATAGTTCATATAAGAATTCATCATTCTCATCTAAACTGTGAGAGCCACGGGGATTTCTCAAAATGGAAAATTATTCATGGTGTCTCCATAAAACAAAAATGATGGGCAGCTTACTAAGGGTTCATCCAATTTGTGTAACTAAGGAAAACAAAACAAAACAAAACAAAATCCCTTTAAAAATCATGAATAAAAGAGTGACCATATCACTGCTCTGATAGGTCATAATCTCTATTTCATTCTCCGACCTGAGACCAAACACTGACCCAGATCTTCAATTGATGCAACCAGTTTCCCCTGAGTGAAGATTGTAAAATAGCAATAAATGCAATTCTTTTACCTCCAAACCAAACCCAAAGACTCTAAGGTGATGTTGCTGGCCAGGTTACTATGGCCCATTAGGACAGTGATTGGAATTAAAATTGGTAGCTTAAAATTGGGCAAGATAAGGAGCACCTGGAAGGCATAGTCTGAGAGGCAACTGACTCTTGATTTTGGCCTAGGTCATCATCTGCGGGTGGTAACATCAAGCTCCACAACTGGCTCCACATTCAACCTGGAGTCTGGTTGAGATTTTCTCCCTCTCCCTCTACCACCCCGCCAACTCATGCTATTTCTATCGCTCTATCTCTCTCTGAAATAAATAAATAAATATTCTAAGAAAACTTTTTTTAAAAAACAGACCACAATCAGACTCTAAAATACAGAGAACAAACTAAGGGTTGCTGAAGAGGATATGGGGCATGGATGCGCTAAATGGGTGATTAGGACGAGGAGGGCATTTGTTGTGATGAGCACTGGATGTTGTAAGTAAGTATTAAATTACTGAATTCTATTCCTGAACCTAATATTACACAATTTGTTAAATACCTGGATTTTTTTTAATTTTTTATTTTTTCAGCATAACAGTATTCATTATTTTTGCAACACACCCAGTGCTCCATGCTATCCGTGCCCTCTCCAATACCCACCACCTGGATCCCTCAACCTCCCACCCCCCGCCCTTTCAAAACCCTCAGATTCTTTTTCAGAGACCATAGTCTCTCATGGTTCACCTCCCCTTCCAATTTCCCTCAATTCCCCTCTCCTCTCCATCTCCCCTTGTCCTCCATGCAATTTGTTTTGCTCCACAAATAAGTGAAACCATATGATAATTGACTTTCTCTGCTTGACTTATTTCACTCAGCATAATCTCTTCCTAACTGGAATTTTTTTTAAACTTCGAACTGAAAGAAAAATAAACAGATAGTTGCTTGTTATGTATGAAAAAATTAAAGACTGACTAGTGTAGAAAGATAAATTGTAGATCATCTTTTATGAACTGGTACAAAAATTATGATCTGGGTCATCGAGGGTCTTGAGCCCTTTTACTCACATCTTTATCATGAAACAAAGGACCGTTCTGTGCAGAGAATGTCTTCCTGCTCAAGAGCTTTCTTAGCGCCAACTTTATATCTCTGTTCCGCAGACCATAGATGAAGGGGTTCAGCATGGGTGTGACCACTGTGTACATCACTGAAGCTATGGAAGTTTTCCTCGAGTTTTGCAAAATAGCAGAACTAAGATACACCCCAAAGCCTGTACCGTAGAATAAAGAGACAACCAGGAGGTGAGACCCACATGTGGAAAATGCTTTATACTTGCCCCCAGAAGATGGAATTTTCAAAATAGAGGTTACAATTCTAGAGTAAGAGAAAAGGATACCAATGAGTGAAACAAAAGCCAGAGGTATATTTGTAAGATAAATTGCCAGGCTATTGAAGAAGGTGTCAGAACAAGCAAGGTGGATCACTTGATTAAGTTCACAAAAAAAGTGAGGGATTTCTAACTGCGTACAAAAGGACAATTGCAAAACCAGTAAGTCATGTAATAGAGAGTCCAGAACACTCAACACCCAGCACGCCAGAAGAAGGCTAGCACAGAACATGGGGTTCATGATAACCACGTAGTGCAGTGGGTGACAGATGGCCGCAAACCGGTCATAGGCCATCACTGTCAAGAGAAAGTTGTCTAATCCAGCAAAAACCATGAAAAAGTATATCTGGCTGACGCAGCCTGCATAGGTGATCACTTTGCTCTGTGTCTGGATGTTCAGCAGCATCTTGGGGATGGTGGTGGAGGTGAAACAGATGTCTACAAAGGACAGGTTGGAGAGGAAGAAGTACATGGGTGTGTGGAGGCGGGAGTCTGTGACAATGGCCAGGATGATGAGCAGGTTCCCACTGAAGGTGAGCAGGTACATGGACAGGAACTGCCACAGGAGCAGTGGCTGCAGTTCTCCCTCCTCTGAAAGTCCCAGTAGGATAAATTCTGAAACAGCAGTTTGATTCCTTTGTTCCATGTAACTGCTGAAAACAGCTGGAACAGAGACAAGAGCATAACAAAGTCACAAACAGTGAGCACAGAATTAAAAGAAATGCTGTGACTGGTGTTCCTGGGGGGCTCAGTCGTTTCAGCAACCAACTCCTGATTTCAGCTTAGGTCATGATCTCCTGGTGGTGAATTCAACCCCCACACTGGACTCTGCTGGGAGCAGAGGCTATGTCAGATGCTCTTCCTCCCCTTCTCCTCCTCTGCCCATTTGTGTTCTCTCTCTCTCTCTCTCACACACATCTATCTTGTCTATCTCTCTCTCTATCTATCTCTCAGGATGGCTGACAGAAAGAGAGAGAGAGAGAGAGAGAAATGCTGAGATTTGTGAAATTTTTGTTTTCAAATTGCTTCACTCATTAATTCTCATACATTACCTATCCATCTAGAATAATTAGCTAAAAATTTCAAGGACCTCAAAAGCCCATGTTTTCCATGTTACTGAAAAAATTAGCAGTCCTGAATTGAAATATTTACCCAAAGTACTGCTGTCCTCTATAAATTTCCTTAGATGTTTTTTGTTCACTTGACAAATATTTTAACCAATTATCTTGTGGCAAGCACTGTTGAGAGCATTATAAATTAGTGATGTGTGTTTGACCTTAACAAGATTGAGTCTGATATGTGTGTGTCAGAGGGAGCAATAAAATATTAATGAGTGAGCAAATGACATTTCAAGTGGTGGTTTTCACTAATAAGTAAAATAATGCAAGACAGGGTAGTACAACATGAATGAGAAAACTTTCCAGTGTCTCTTCTCTGATAAGGGGATTTTGAGCAGGAAAGCTGAGGATAGTGGATTCTTGAACCATGCACATAATTTTGAGAAAAACACATAAGGCAGAGAAAGAGCCTGTGCAAACAGCCTTAGACAAGAGCTCACTGAAACCGTAGGGCAACATCAAAGAGAAAGCTGTGAGCAGGGTAGGTAACACCAAAAGAACAGGTGCTGGATGTAGGAGAAGAGAGAGGATGTCAAAGTCTCCTACATCTTTGGAAACGTTCTAAGGCAATGGACATTGTCATTCTGTGTGTGTGTGTGTGTGTGTGTACATATATATGTACATGTGTTTGTATATATGTGTGTATATACATATATGTACATACATATATTATATATTTTCTGTAATATATACAAATGGAAATATATATACAAATGGAAAAAAATTCATTCCTCTGTAATTCTTTCTCCTTCTCTCTCTATCCTCAGTCTATAGTTGTTCTACAGTCTGCATTTTTTATTGCCTAAGAGAGTTTCAGCTTGCTCTAAATGTTTAACCAGTGTGTACTCTAATGTTAACTTCTCTATTCCCTACACACAGACACACACACACACACACACACACACACACACATGCACACACACACATGCAAGCACGGAAGCACAGAGTGCAGAGAAGGAGAAATACAGTGTTTTCCAATATTGTAGTACTGTGTACCCCCTTGTAGCTGAAGCACAATTGTATTAGAAAGCAGAGGAAAGGCTATACCATGAGTCACAGAGCTTCTTTCTCCTAGGAGGATTGCATTTTATAATTTCAACATTTCAATGGAGTAGTCATGATTAAAGATCACGAGATCCACACAGAATTAGAAGGATGAACACCAATCCTTCTCAAACTCTTCCCAAAAGTTTCAAAGGGCAAACACTTCCTACTTTATTCCAAGAGGACAGTACTGCACTTACACTGAAGCCAAAGACATTGCAAGAAAAGAGGAGTACAGATCAACATTCCATGGGAATCTTTGATTAAATATTACAACTGAATATAGCAGCCTTTTGTTCATGCTGTATAAAAGGATTATGCATCATGACCAAGTGGGATGCATTCCTGGAAGGCAAGGATGGTTTAATTTATGAAAACCCCTCCCTGTAATACACCACAGTAACAGAATGAAGGATAAAAGGCAGGATTATCTCAACTGATGTAGAAAAAAATGACAAAATTCTGCATTATTTCATAATAGCAACATTGGAAAAATTAAGAACAAGAGGAAACTACCTCAATGTGATATAGGTCACATATGAAAACCCACCTTCATTCTTAATAGTGAAAGTCTGAAACAACCCTAAGATAAGAACAAGGCAAGAATGCCTGCTTTTATAACTTCTTTACACACAGCTTTCCAAATTACATGCAAAGCAATGAACCAGTGAAGAAGAAAGAAAGAAAGAAAGAAAGAAAGAAAGAAAGAAAGAAAGAAAGAAAAAAAGAAAGAAAGAAAGAAAGAAAGAGGAAAAGGAGAAGATGACAGAGAAAAGGAGGGAGGGAGGAAGGAAGGTGAGAAAAGAGAAAGGAAAGGGAAGGAAAGGAAAGGGAAAGGAAGGAAAGGGAAGGCATGAAAATTAGAAAGGAAGAAGGAATACGATTTCTGTTCCTAAAGAAGGTGATTGTATTTTATAAAATAAAACATAATTAAAAACAAGAAAAACCAATAGACTAATACATGGTTCAACAATGTTACAAATACAAATCAAACTCAACACACACAAAACAGATAATCATGTCCAAAAAATGGAGAGAAGACACTTCTCCAATGAGGACACATAAAAAACGTTCATCATCACTAGCCATTAGGGAGATTCAAATCAAAACCACTCTGAAAAACAATCTGAGGGGTATGAAGTGGCGGGGGTGGTGGGAGGTTGGGGTACCAGGTGGTGGGTATTATAGAGGGCACGGATTGCATGGAGCACTGGGTGTGGTGAAAAAATAATGAATACTGTTTTTCTGAAAATAAAAAAATTGAAGAAATTTAAAAAGGGGGGGGGACAAGATGGCGGGGGAGTAGGAGGAGGTGCCTTTTCAGCCAGTACCCCAAAGTGAGCTGATTACCTACCCAAGAACTCCGATCACCCATGAAATCAGCCTGAGATCAGAATTATACACCTCTGGATCTCTACAGGGGCAGAAGACGCCAGTGGGCAGGTAAAGTGAGGTGGGAATGGCAGATTGATATCGGAAGATAAACAAAAGGGGGAGGGATGCACCAGAGGCGACCGGTTGGACAGTAATACCCCAATATGAGCAAGAGTGCCCTGCGTCTGGGGACCAGCATTAACTTGGAGACTGGTTGAAAGCACTCCAAAAGAGCAA
>NC_081558.1:10495525-10526685 GCF_022355385.1 Mustela nigripes | reverse complement strand
GCGCTGAGGCAGAGAGAGTGCGGCGGAGAAACCAGCTCTTGGTCCCTAAGCCAACAGCGCGGAGAAACCAGCTCTTGGTCCCTAAGCCAACAGCGCGCCTGAGAATGTGTGGGTTTTAGTTCCTGTGAGGGGGTGGGAGCCACGCCAGTCGGCAGAACATGGGAGCCCTACCACAAAGCTTGAATATGCGCTCACGTCTCTCATGCTCCCCTGAGTTACAAAGGCCCGGCTGGTGCTCTTTGACCCGTGCCATTGTTTCAAAGCCTAAGCCGAGCTCCCCAAACTCTCCCCTGACAGAGGTGCCCAAAAGCCCAGCCTGGTGCTTATGGAGCACCATTCTCAGTGCCCAAGACCCGCGCCCCACCCATAGCCGCCTCTGAAAGAAGTGCACGCAAGCCGGGCACTCCCAGCCCAGGCCAGTGGCAAAATCTCAGTGTGCGATTGCTGCTTGGAACCTCTGTGGTGCTCGGAAGCTCCCAGACAGCTACCACTGCCTTGGGTTTGGGTACAAGGAAAAGATCCTGCGCCCCCAGGGTCTGCAACTTGGAACCTGCTATGCCAGCGGCCAAGGGGGAACTTATTTAAGCTGTGCACCCAGACTGAGGCTTCTCTCTGAGAGGGAGATCAGGGTGCAGTTTGTTTTCCTCTAAAACTACAAAAACCATCAAAGGCGGTCAAGGTGAGAGGAAAAAAAAAAAGTGAACAAGCATAAAAACCGCCAGAGAACAAAAGCCTGAAAAAAAAAGTTTCCTCAGAGCCCACCCCCTTGAGGGGGGCGGGAGGACTTAACTCAGGAAACATCATTGACTGACAACCCACGTGGCAGGCCCCTCCCCCGGAAAACAAACCAAGAAATTAAAAAAAAAAAAAAAAAAAAAAAGGACTACAAGAGAACTACCACTACTTCATAGGAAAACTTGTATTGTTCACTCGTTCCCACTATTCCGGTTCATTTTTTTTTTTTTTTTTTTACACATAGGTAATTTTTTTAACCTATTTACCATCACAGCTAGTTGTACAGTACATCAAATTCCATAATACCCATCTAACCTGAACTTTTTGATACATACACCTATGTTTTTCTATTGCATTTTTATTTTTTGAATTCCTTTTTTAAAATTTTAGGTTAGATTAGTCTAGTTTGTTCCTTTTTATTTTTATCCTCTAATATTCATGTAGAGTTAAACTTCAAAGTAATCCCCTTTCCCCAATCAATACTACCCCTATAGGTAAACCAATTTTTAATCCCCTTTCTCTTAGGAAAGTTGAGTCCTTTAACAAAGATATCAAGATACATCCAGGAAGAATCAAAACAACCTTCCTCGCATACACTGAGAATTTATAAGAACTCTCCCATCTTCTTCCACCAGTGTTTCTGTGTTTTTTGTGTTTGTCCTGATAGCATATAAATTTTACACTTGTGGTTCTTTTTGACGAGGTTCTTTCTTTATTTGCATATTTTTTTTCTCTTGTCATATACTTATATCAGTCTTTTTATCTCTTTTTGTTTGTCTACTTCATAAATCTTACCTCGGGGCCCATCTGGGATGAACCTTCTTTTTCATCTTCCCTTTCTTTCCTGTCTCTCTCTCTATCTCTCTCTCTTTTTTTTCTTCTATTCTTTTTCTTTTTCTTTTCTTTTGTCTTTCGTTTGGGTGGGGAATACTGATTGCTCAGAAGTGTTCCAGGGTGCACCTTGACTGCACCACAGTTGATACATCCAGCTTCATCTGTTCAGTCATCTCCCACCAAAATGACTAGGAGAAGGAATGCCCAACAGAATAAAAATACAGAGGATGGACTTCTGCAACAGAGCTAACGGCTATCAACATAGACAATATGTCAGAAAGAGAATTCAGGCTAACAATAATCCAGGCAATAGCTAGGTTGGAGAAAGCAATGGATGACCAAACAGAATTGATTAGGGCTGAACTGAAAGCGACCAGACAGGACGTTCACAATGTTAGGGCGGAGCTTAAAGCTACCAGGGAGGAGGTTCACAATGCTCTCAATGAGTTCCAATCTAATTTAAACTCTCTCAAAGCTAGGGTAACTGAGACAGAAGATAGAATTAGTGATCTGGAGGACAAACAGATAGAGAGAAAGGATCAGGAGGAAGCCTGGAACAAACAGCTTAGAAACCACGAAAACAGAATGAGAGAAATAAATGATGCCATGAAGCATTCCAACGTCAGAATTATTGGAATCCCTGAAGGGGAGGAGAAAGAAAGAAGTCTAGAAGATATAGTGGAATAAGCCCTTCATAAAAATTTTCCCAATCTCGCAAATGGAACCAGCGTTCATGTACTAGAGGCTGAACGGTCTCCACCCAAGATTATACATTCCAAAAAAACATCACGACAACTGATAGTCAAATTGAGGAATTATAATTGTACGTATAATCTCTTGAAAGCCGCCAGGGCAAAGAGGCTCCTTACTTATAGAGGGAAACACATCAGAATAACATCAGACCTGTCCACAGAGACGTGGCAAGCCAGAAGAGGCTGGCAAGATATATTCAGGGCACTAAATGAAAAGAACATGCAGCCAAGAATACTTTATCCAGCAAGACTGACATTCAAAATGGATGGAGAGATAAAGAGTTTTCAAGACCGGCAAGGCTTAAAAGACTATGCAACCACCAAGCTGACACTGCTTGAAATATTAAAGGGGTACTATAAAAGAGGAAAAATCCCAAGAATAGCATTCAACAGAAATATAGAGACAACGTACAGAAAGAATGACTTCAAAGGTAACTCGATGTCAATAAAACGGATCTATCAATAATCACCCTCAATGTGAATGGCCTAAATGCACCGATAAAACAGCACACGGTTGCAGATTGGATAAAACGACAGAACCCATCCATATGTTGTCTACAAGAGACCCATTTTGAACCTAAAGATACACCCAGACTGAAAGTGAAGGGATGGAGAAGCATCTTTCATGCCAATGGGCCTCAAAAGAAGGCTGGGGTAGCGATTCTCATATCAGATAAATTAGACATCAAACTAAAGACCGTAGTCAGAGATACAGAAGGACACTACAAAATCCTTAAAGGGACTATCCACCAAGATGATCTAACAATTGTAAATATCTATGCTCCCAATATGGGAGCAGCCAATTACTTAAGAAAACTGTTAATCAAGATAAAGAGTCATATTGATATGAATACACTAATCTTAGGAGATCTTAACACACCTCTCTCAGAAATGGACAGATCATCGAAGCAGAAAATCAATAAAGAAACAAGAGCATTGAATGACACACTGGACCAGATGGACCTCATAGATATATACAGAACATGCCACCCTAAAACAACAGAATACTCATTCTTCTCAAGTTCACACGGAACCTTCTCCAGAATAGACCACACAATGGGTCAGAAATCAGGACTCAACTGATACCAAAAGACTGAGATGATTCCCTGCATATTCTCAGATCACAATGCTTTGAAACTGGAGGTCAATCACAAGGAAAAGTTCCGAAGGAACTCAAACACCTGGAAGCTAAAGACCACCTTGCTTAAGAATGCTTGGATCAACCAGGAAATCAAGTAAGAACTGAAACAATTCATGGAAACCAATGAGAATGAAGACAATGCGGTCCAAAACCTATGGGATACAGCAAAGGCGGTCCTAAGGGGAAAATACATAGCCATCCAAGACTCCCTCAAAAATTGAAAAATCCAGAACACACAAGCTGTCTCTACACCTTAAAGAACTGGAGAATCAACAACAAATCAAACCAACTCCACACATAAGAAAGGAAATCATCAAGATTAGAGCTGAGATCAATGAGGTAGAAACCAGAGATACAGTAGAACGTATCAATCAAACTAGAAGTTGGTTTTTTGAAAGAATCAATAAGATCTATAAACCATTGTTCATACTAATCCAAAATAAAAGAGAGAAAGCCCAAATTCATAAAATTATGAATGAAAAGGGAGAGATCACAATGAACACCAAGGAAGTAGAAACAATCATCAGAAGTTATTATCAACAGTGATATGCCAATAAGCTTAGCAACCTAGATGAAATGGATGCATTCCTGGAAAAATATAAACTACCAAAATTGAACCAGGAAGAAATAGACAACCTGAATAGATGGATATCTAATAAAGAGATTGAAGCAGATCAAAATCTTCCCAAAAAACAAGAGCCCAGGACCTGACAGATTCCCTGGGGAATTCTACCAAAACTTAAAAAAAGAAATAACACCTATTCTCCTGAAACTGTTTCAAAACATTGAAGCAGAGGGAAAACTTCCAGACTCTTTCTATGAAGCCAGCATTACCCTGATCCCCAAACCAGGCAAAGACCCTACCAAAAAGGAGAATCTTAGACCAATATCACTGAAGAATACAGATGCTAGATTCTCATCAAGATCCTAGCCAAGAGGATCCAACAGCACATTAAAAAGATTATCCACCATGATCAGGGGGGATTCATCCCTGGGCTACAAGGATGATTCAACATTCCCAAATCAATCAATGGGATACAACAAATTAATATGAGAAGAACTAGGAACCACGTGGTCCTCTCAATTGATGCAGAAAAAGCATTTGACAAAATCCAGCATTCATTCCTGATTAAAATGTTTCAAAGTATAGGGATAGAGGGAATATTCCTGAACTTCATCAAATCTATGAAAGACCGACAGCAAATATCACCCTCAATGGGAAAAAGCTTGCAGCCTTCCCGTTGAGATCAGGAACAAGACAAGGATGTCCACTTCCACCACTCTTGTTCAACATGGTATTAGAAGTCCTAGCAACAGCAATCAGACAACAAAGAGAAATAAAAGGTATCCAAATTGGTAATGAAGAAGTCAAACTCTCTCTCTTTGCAGATGACATGATTCTTTATATGGAAAACCCAAAAGACTCCACCGCCAAACTACTAGAAGTCATATAGCAATTCAGCAACGTGGCAGGATACAAAGTCAATGTGCAGAAATCAGTGGCTTTCTTATACACTAACAATGAAAATACAGAAAGGGAAATTAGAGAATCAATTCCATTTACTATAGCACCTAGAACCATAAGATACCTGAGAAGAAACCTAAGCAAAGAGGTAAAGGGTCTGTACTCGAGGAACTAGAGAACACTCATGAAAGAAATTGAAGAAGACACAAATAGATGGAAGACCATTCCATGCTCTTGGATCGGAAGAATAAACATTGTTTAAATGTCTATACTGCCTAGAGCAATCTATACTTTTAATGCGATTCCAATCAAAATTCCACCGGTATTCTTCACAGAGCTGGAGCAAATAATCCTAAAATTTGTATGAAATCAGAAGAGATCCCAAATCACTAAGGAAATGTTGAAAAACAAAAATAAAGCTGGGGGCATCACGTTACCTCATTTCAAGCTTTATTAAAAAGCTGTGATCACAAATGGCAAGATTTCATTTCTTTTGATGGCTAAGTGACTCTTAATCTCACAAAACAAACTGAGGGTTGCTGGGGGGAGGGGGTTTGGGAGAAGGGGGTGGTATTATGGACATTGGGGAGGGTATGTGCTTTGGTGAGTGCTGTGAAGTGTGTAAACCTGGTGATTCATAGACCTGTACCCCTGGGGATAAAAATATATGTTTATAAAAAATAAAAAATTATATTAAAAAAAAAAGCTGTGATCACCAAGACAGCATGGTACTGGCATAAAAACAGACACATAGACCAGTGGAACAGAGTAGAGAGCCTCTACTGTGGACCCTCAACTCTATTGTCAATTAATCTTCGACAAAACAGTAAAAAAGATACAGTGGAATAAAGACAGTCTCTTCAATAAATGGTGCTGGGAAAACTGGGCAGCTATATGTAGAAGAATGAACCTGGACCATTCTCTTACACCGTACACAAAGATAAACTCAAAATGGATAAAAGACCTCAATGTGAGACAGGAATCCATCAGAATCCTAGAGGAAAAATAGGCAGTAATCTCTTCGATATCAGCCAGAGCAACTTTTTTCAAGATATGTCTCCAAAGACAAAGGAAACAAAAGTGAAAATAAACTTTTGGGACTTCATCAAAATCAAAAGCTTCTGCACAGCAAAGGAAACAGTCAAAAAAACAAAGAGGCGACCCACGGAATGGGAGAAGATATTTGCACATGAAAGTACCGACAAAAGGTTGATATCCAGGATCTATAATGAACTCCTCAAACTCAACACACACGAAACAGGCAAACATATCAAAAAATGGGCAGAAGATATGAACAGACACTTCTCCAATCAAGACATACAAATGGCTATCAGACACATGAAAAAATGTTCATCATCATTAGCCCTCAGGGAGATTCAAATTAAAACCACATTGAGTAATTAAAAATAGAACTTCCCAATGACCCTGCCATTGCATGAATGGGTATTTACCTGAAAGATACAGATGGAGTGAAAAGAAGGGTCATCTGTTCCCCAATGTTTATAGCAGCAATGGCCATGGTCGCCAAACTGTTGAAAGAACCAAGATGACCTTCAACAGATGAATGGATAAGGAAGATATGGTCCATATACACTATGGAGTATTATGCCTCCCTCAGAAAGCATAAATACCCAACTTTTGTAGCAACATGGACCGGACTGTAATAGATTATGCTGAGTAAAATGAGTCAAGCAGAGAAAGTCAATTATCATATGGTTTCACTTATTTATGGAGCATAACAAATAGCATGGAGGACATGGGGACATAGAGAGGAGAAGGGAGTTGGGGGAAAATGGAAGGGGAGGTGAACCATGAGAAACTATGGACTTTGAAAAACAATCTGAGAGTTTTGAAGGGGCGGGGGGTGGTAATTCAGGGTACCAGGTGGTGGGTATTATAGAGGGCACGGATTGCATGGAGCACTGGGTGTGGTGCCATAATATGAATACTGTTATGCTGAAAATAAAAAATAAATTTAAAAAAATAAAGATTAAAAAAAAAACCACATTGAGATATCACCTTACATCAGTGGAATGGCCAAAATTAGCAAGTCAGGAAACATCATGTGTAGGAGGGGATGTGGAGAGAGGGGAACCCTCTTCCACTTTTGGTGGGAATGCAAGTTGGTGCAGCCTCTTTGGAAAACAGTGTGGAGATTCCTCAAGAAATTAAAAATAGAACTTCCCTATGACCCTGCCATTGCACTCCTGGGTATTTACCCCAAAGTTACAGATGTCGTGAAAAGAAGGGCCATCAGTACCCCAGTGTTTATAGCAGCAATGGTAACGGTCGCCAAACTATGGAAAGAACCAAGATGCCCTTCAACGGATGAATAGATAAGGAAAATGTGGTCCATATCCACTACGGAGTATTATGCATCCATCAGAAAGGGCGAATACCCAACTTTTGTAGCAACATGGACAGGACTGGAAGAGATTATGCTGAGTGAAATAATTTAAGCAGAGAGAGTCAATTATCATATGGTTTCACTTGTTTTTGGAGCAAAACATACGCATGGAGGACATGGGGAGTTAGAGTGGAGAGGGGAGTTCGTGTAAATTGGAAAAGGAGATGAATAATTAGAGGCTATGGACTCTGAAAAACAATCTGAGGGGTTTGAAGTGGCAGGGGGTGGGAGGTTGGGGTACCAGGTGATGAGTATTATACAGGGCACGGATTGCATGGGGCACTGGGTGTGGTGAAAAAATAATGAATATTGTTATGCTAAAAATAAATTAATTTTTTAAAAAGACCAAAAAAAAAAAAAGATCAAAAGCTTCTGCACAGCAAAGGAAACAGTCAAAAAAAAACAAAGAGGCAACCCACGGAATGGGAGAAGATATTTGCAAATGACAGTACAGACAAAAGGTTGATATCCAATTTCTATAAAGAACTCCTCAAACTCAACACACACAAAACAGACAATCATATCAAAAAATGGGCAGAAGATATGAACAGAGACTTCTCCAATGAAGACATACAAATGGCTATCAGACACATGAAAAAATGTTCATTATTACTAGCCATCAGGGAGATTCAAATTAATACCACATTGAGATACCACCTTACACCAGTTAGAATGGCTAAATTAACAAGACAGGAAACAACATGTGTTGGAGGGGCTGTGGAAAAGGGGAACGCTCTTCCACTGTTGGTGGGAATGCAAGTTGGTGCAGCCTCTTTGGAGGACAGTATAGAGATTCCTCAAGAAATTAAAAATAGTGCTTCCCTATGACCCTTCAATTGCACTCCTGGATATTTACCCCAAAGATACAGATGGAGTGAAAATAAGGTCCATTGTACCCCAATGTTTATAACAGCAATGGCCACGGTCGCCAAACTGTGGAAAGAACCAAGATGCCCTTCAACAGAAAAATGGATAAGGAAGATGTGGTCCATATACAGTATGGAGTATTATGCCTCCATCAGAAAGCATGAATACCCAACTTTTGGACGGGACTGGAAGAGATTATGCTGAGTGAAATAAGTCAAGCAGAGAGAGTCAATTATAATATGGTTTCACTCATTTGTGGAGCATAACAAATAGCATGGAGAATATGGGGAGTTAGAGAGAATGGAGTTGGGAGAAATTGGAAGGGGAGGTGAACCATGAGAGACTATGGACTCTAAAAAACAATCTGAGGGGTTTGAACTGGCGGGGAGGTGGGAGGTTGGGGTACCAGTTGGTGGTTATTATAGAGGGCACGATTTGCATGGAGCACTAGGTGTGGGGAAAAATAATGAATACTGTTATGGTGAAAATAAATAAAAAATAAATTTAAAAAAAATTCCTCCAGTATTTGTAATAGAACTGGAGGAAATAATCCTAAAATTTGTATGGAATCAGAAGAGACCCCGAATTGCTAAGGAAATATTGAAAAACAAAAATAAAACTGGGGGCATCACGTTACCTGATTTCAAGCTTTACTACAAAGCTGTGATCACCAAGACAGCATGGTACTGGATTAAAAACAGGCACATAGTCCAGTGGAACAGAGTAGAGAGGCCAGATATGGACCCACTACTCTATTGCCAATTAATCTTCGACAAAACAGTAAAAAAGATACAGTGGAAAAAAGACAGTCTCTTCAAAAAATGGTGCTGGGAAAACTGGGCAGCTAATGTAGAAGAATGAAACTCGACCATTCTCTTACACCGTACACAAAGATAAACTCAAAATGGATAAAAGACCTCAACGTGAGACAGGAATCCATCAGAATCCTAGAGAGAATATAGGCAGTAACCTCTTCAATATCAGCCATAGCAACTTCTTTCAAGATATGTCTCCAAAGGCAAAGGAAACAAAGCGAACATGAACTTTGGGGACTTCATCAAGATCAAAAGCTTCAGCACAGCAAATGAAACAGTCAACAAACAAAGAGGCAACCCATGGAATGGGAGAAGATATTTGCAAATGACAGTACAGACAAAGGTTGATATCCAGGATCTCTAAAGAACTCCTCAAACTCAACACACACAAAACAGACAATTATATCAAAAATTGGGCAGAAGATATGAACAGAGACTTCTCCAATGAAGACATACAAATGGCTATCAGACACATGAAAAAATGTTCATCATCACTAGCCCTCAAGGAGGTTCAAATTAAAACCACATTGAGATCCACCTTACACCACTTAGAATGGCCAAAATTAACAATACAGGAAACAACATGTGTTGGAGAGGATGTGGAGAAAGGGGAACCCTCTTACACTGTTGGTGAGCATGCAAGTTGGTGTGGCCACTTTGGAGAACAGTGTGGAGATTCCTCAAGAAATTAAAAATAGTGCTTTCCTATGACTCTGCCATCGCACTACTGGGTATTTACCCTAAAGATACAGATGGAATGAAAAAAAATGGTCTTCTGTACCCCAATGTTTATAGCAGCAATCGCCACGGTCACCAAACTGTGAAAAGAACCAAGATGCCCTTCAACGGATGAATGGATAAGGAAGAGGTGGTCCATATACACTATGGAGTATTATGCCTCCATCAGAAAGGATGAATACCCAACCTTTGTAGCAACATGGATGGGACTGGAAGAGATTCTGCTGAGTGAAATAAGTCAAGCAGAGAGAGTAAATTATCATATGGTTTCACTTATTTGTGGAGCATAACAAATAGATGGAGGACAAGGGGAGATGGAGAGGAGAAGGGAGTGCAGGAAATTTGGAAGGGGAGGTAAACCATGAGAGACTATGGACTTTGAAAAACAATCTGAGGGTTTTGAAGGGGCTGGGGGTGGTAGGTTGGTGGAACCAGGTAATGGGTATTAGAGAGGGCACATATTGCATGGAGCACTGGGTGTGGTACAAAAACAATGAATATTGTTATGCTGAAAAAAATAAATAAATTTAAATTCTAAAAAAACATACAATTCAAACACACAAAACACAGAGGAGTGAGGAAATCCCGGAATGGAATGTTCCATGTGAAAAAATAAAATACAATCTAACTATGTTACAATTGCATGAAAAAAATCTCAATGAAGCATGTGGGCAAAAATCCAGAAATATTTGATATGGAGACTGAGTGAGGTCAGTGAAACTGGAGATGAAAGTGTACAGAACGATTCTACTATAGTTAATACAGGTGTATCCCAGAGAGAACTGTTAATGATGCTGATACTCTACACATGTGAACTGAAACTGAACTTATAAAGTAATGGAAAGTAAATCGTGGGCTATTTGGTGTTGGAGTTCACATATAAGCAAGGTGTAGAGGCTAGGATGATCCATGTGGCAGTAAATGGAGCTGGAGCCATCAGTATGAACTTGCTGTACCTTAACATAGTTACAGAGAGTTGTATATATCTATCCCTATCTCTATCTCTATCTCTATCTCTATCTGTGTGTGTGTGTGTGTGTGTGTGTGTGTGTGTGCGCACGCACATATACACAGAGTATACACTCGTATGTTTCCTCACCACATCAGTTGAGGGTGTATAGAGACCCTGGCAGCAGCATCACTCCTGGCACCCAGATCCTGGTGTTGATCCCATGATCCAATAAAATAAAACAGATGAATAAAATGATTCCTTGCAGGAATCACTGATTCTAGAGCTTGGGGGGTAAAATACAGGAAGCCGAGGCTGAAGCTGAAGTTTCTTTTACTGTAAGACAGTAATGAAATGTTACCCCCAAAAAGCCAAAAATAGAGATATGCCAAAGAGAAATATTAGCTGACTGAAGGAGTTCTCTATTGCCAAAGCTGGAACAAAATGAGCAACAAAATGAAATAGTACTGGGTTAAAATACAGAACACATTATCAATATCAAAAAGTGCACACCAGTGTAAATATGTGGGGAAAATTGGAGAAGAGGCCCACTAGAGTGCAGAAGAATACCAATGATGTGCATACATATTCCATTTTCTTTTTTATCTTTTTTCTTTTTTTTTTATTTATTTTCAGCATAACAATATTCATTGTTTTTGCATATATATATATATATATATATATATGCCACAACATTTTCAAGGAGGTGGAGGATAATTCCCACTACTTAGGAATAAGGCTACACTTAGAAAAGTCCCAATAACAGTACAGTATGGAAAAAAAGGGGGGGGGTAACCACAGTAGAGAAATCTGGAAAACCCCATGCACCCAGCGAATCAGCAGCAACACCAATGGGGGTCAGTCATGTTGATAGTGTGTACCCTTGATATCATGAGACGAATATGGCAGTTTACCTCTCTGGTCTTCTTATCCCGCACCCATTGTCCTATCCTACTCAGAAAGAAAAGAACAAGGAGGCAAGTCCAAAAGAAGATAATTTTATAGGACACCCACCTAGTACTCCTCAAAACTATCAATTATTCAAGAACAAAGGAGGCCTCAGAGAATTCCGTGTGTGGAAGCTCAGCAGATAAGAGGATTACACATAACATGTATAACAGATACAATGTAATGATAAGACCAGAAACTGTGAAGGGAGCTTGTGAGAACTCTCCGAACTATCACAGCAATTTATTGTGTGTGTAAACGTACAAATGTTCAAAAACTAAAGTTGAATAAAACTTAAAATTATTTGTTCTTTGGGTGTTGAGTTTGCTAAGTTCTTTATAGATTCTGGACACTAGTCCTTTATCTGATATGTCGTTTGCAAATATCTTCTCCCATTCTGTCAGTTGTCTTTTGATTTTGTTAACTGTTTCCTTTGCTGTGCAAAAGCTTTTGATCTTGATGAAATCCCAATAGTTCATTTTTGCCCTTGCTTCCCTTGCCTTTTGCGTTGTTCCTAGGAAGATGTTGCTGCGGCAGAGGTCGAAGAGGTTGCTGCCCGTGTTCTCCTCAAGGATTTTGATGGATTCCTTTCGTACATTGAGATCCTTCATCCATTTTGAGTCTATTTTTGTGTGTGGTGTAAGGAAATGGTCCAATTTCATTTTTCTGCATGTGGCTGTCCAATTTTCCCAGCACCCTTTATTGAAAAGGCTGTCTTTTTTCCATTGGACATTCTTTCCTGCTTTGTCGAAGATTAGTTGACCATAGATTTGAGGGTCTATTTCTGGGCTCTCTATTCTGTTCCATTTGCCGGGGGGAGGGGGTTTGGGAGAAGGGGGTGGGATTATGGACATTGGGGAGGGTATGTGATTTGGTGAGTGCTGTGAAGTGTGTAAACCTGGTGATTCACAGACCTGTACCCCTGGGGATAAAAATATATGTTTATAAAAAATAAAAAATTAAAAAAAAAAAAACTTAAAATTATTAACAAAGAAAAACATTAATGAAATGCAAAACCTTTGAAAACACGGAACTCTGACAACATCTTGGGCTCCATTATACGTTTTCTGTAAGCAGTGTCACTGTTGTCAGGGACACTTCCATCCATAAAATAAAATACTGGTAAAAAATTCATACTTTTCTAAAGGTTTCAATAATATGATGACTATGATATGATATGTCTAGCACTGTTTGTAGTATTAACTAATGCATGCAAATGATAAAGAGAAGATGTCTGGCACACTTACTGGAAAAAAATGTAATAATGAATGAAAAAAAATAATCTGATTTTTTGGTATCCATGATGTCCACCCCCTCAGAGACCCATCACTTGTCTCCCATCTCAGGCTCATGGAGCTATTTCTATCCCTCTATGTCCCTCTCACACTCTGAACACAGTAACACTTTGATCCTTACATTAACCTATGTCAATTTTCCACAGAGCATACCTATGCATATTAAAACCACATTGAGATATCACCTTACACCAATTACAATGGCCAAAATTAGCAAGACAGGAAACAACATGTGTTGAAGGGGATGTGGAGAAAAGGGAACCCTCTGACACTGTTGGTGGGAATGCAAGTTGCTGCAGCCTCTTTGGAAAACGGTGGGAGATTCCTCAAGAAATTAAAAATAGATCTTCCCTATGACCCTGCAATTGCAACCCTGGGTATTTACCCCAAAGATACAGATGTAGGGAAAGGAAGGGACATCTGTACCACAATGTTTATAACAGCAATGGCCACGGTCGCCAAACTGTGGAAAGAACCAAGATGCCCTTCAACAGACGAATGGATAAGGAAGATGTGGTCCATATACACTATGGAGTATCATGCCTCCATCAGAAAGGACGAATACCCAACTTTTGTAGCAACATGGATGGGACTGGAAGAGATTATGCTGAGTGAAATCAGTCAAGCAAAGAAAGTCAATTATCATATGGTTTTACTTATTTGTGGAGCATAACAAATAGCATGGAGAATATGGGGAGTTAGAGAGGAGAAGGGAGTTGGGGGAAATTGGAAGGAGAGGTGAACCATGAGAGGCTATGGACTCTGAAAAACAATCTGAGGGTTTTGAAGGGGTGGGGGTGGGAGGTCGGGGTACCAGGTGGTGGGTATTATAGAGGGCACGGATTGCATGGAGCACTGGATGTGGTGCAAAAATAATGAATACAGTTATGCTGAAAATAAATAAAAAATAAATTTAAAAAATAAAAAAAAACCTTGCATTTATGTGTCAGTAATTTCAGAATTAAATTTCAACCCTGTAGCCACAACATTTGATTCTTTCTTTTTTTTAATTTAAATAGATTTTATTTCATCACTATTCATGACACTAATGTAAACATGCAAAGTACAAAATTTCATATCTTTTTGTTAAAATTTCTCATTCAATTCAGAAAGAATTTGGCCAGTTGCCTATTCACCCATTTTGCATATCCTGCAACAATCAGTAGATTGTTGGTCAGATCACTAAGAAGTGTTTCTAATTATAGCAGCACAACTTCTAGTTTAATTAATCTCTAAATTTCCTCCTCTGCTGTTTCTTCCTGGATGAATCACACCCAGTGTCCCCCTGGAAGGACTCCAAACCTCCTTTAATGGTCAGTTCGATTATAATCCTGTCTGTGAAGCCTTTACTAACTCCCATGAAAGAGTTAACTTTTTGAAAAAATCAGCCACAGCAACTTGTTTCAAGATATGTCTCCAAAGGCAAAGGAAACAAAAGCCAAAATAAACTTTTGGTACTTCATCAAAACCAAATGCTTCTGCACAGCAAAGGAAGCAGTCAACAAAACAAAGAGGCAACCCACGGAATGGGAGAAGATATTTGCAAATGACAGTACAAACAAAAGGTTGATATCCAGGATCTATAAAGAATTCCTCAAACTCAACACGCACAAAACAGACAATCAAATCAAAAAATGGGCCAAAGATATGAACAGAGACTTCTCCAATGAAGACATACAAATGGCTATCAGACACATGAAAAAATGTTCATCATCACTAGCCCTCAGGGAGATTCAAATTAAAACCACATTGAGAGGGCGCCTGGGTGGCTCAGTGGGTTAAGCCGCTGCCTTCGGCTCAGGTCATGATCTCAGAGTCCTGGGATCGAGTCCCGCATCGGGCTCTCTGCTCAGCGGAGAGCCTGCTTCCCTCCCTCTCTCTGCCTGCCTCTCCATCTACTTGTGATTTCTCTCTGTCAAATAAATAAATAAAATCTTTAAAAAAAAAAATAAAAAAATAAAACCACATTGAGATATCACCTGACACCAGTTAGAATGGCCAAAATTAGCAAGACAGGAAACAACATGTGTTGGAGGGGATGTGGAGAAAGGGGAACCCTCTTACACTGTTAGTGGGCATGCAAGTTGTTGCAGCCAATTTGGAGAACAGTGTGGAGATTCCTCAAGAAATTAAAAACAGAACTTCCCTATGACCCTGCAATTGCACTCCTGGGTATTTACCCCAAAGTTACATATGAAGTGAAAAGAAAGGCCATATGTACCCCAATGTTTATAAAAGCAATGGCCACGGTCGCCAAACTGTGGAAAGAACCAAGATGCCCTTCAACGGATGAATGGATAAGGAAGATGTGGTCCATATACACTATGGAGTATTATGCCTCCATCAGAAAAGACGAATACCCAACTTCTGTAGCAACATGGATGGGACTGGAAGAGATTCTGCTGAGTGAAATCAGTCAAGCAGAGAGAGTCAATTATCATATGGTTTTACTTATTTGTGGAGCATAACAAATAGCATGGGAAAAATGTAGAGTTAGAGAGAAGGGGATTGGGGTAAATTGGAAGGGGAGATGAATCATGAGAGACTATGGACTCTGAAAAATAATCTTGGGGTTTTGAAGGGGTGGGGGGGGTGGAAGGTTGGGGTACCAGGTGGTGGGTATTATAGAGGGCATGGATTGCATGGAGCACTGGGTGTGGGGCAAAAATAGTGAATACTGTTATGCTGAAAATAAATAAAATATAATTTTTTAAAAATGTTCAAAGATAAAGTCAGTGTTTTTGGATACTTCCACAGACTTCAATGCAATCTCATGGTAGCACATTTACTTATTTTTACATCTCTCAATTCGTTTACACAGTAAGTACCTTGAGAGAAGAAACAACATATTTTTTATTCCCAAAATAAATGGTAGTGTTTACCGTATGTTAAATACTGAAAAAATATTTGTTGAAAGACTACAATAACAAATGGCTGAATAGTGATAAACAGTCACTCTCAAAAATGAAAGAACAAGCAATGAAACAGAGGAAAGACTGTTGAGGAATGGAGTCTCTATGATTAAACATTACTCCAGAGAAGACAGATCAGAGAGAGGTGGTTTAGTGCAGCCAGTTTCTCTCCAGAATCAAAGTCTGAACAGGCAGGCCTCAGTTTTATTAAACTCTCCTTAACTTATGTCCCTGTCAATCCCCCAACAATAATCACCAACAAAAGGGGTCCTTCCCACCACACAACAGGTCCCCAGCACTTGTGACTCACCCAGATGTTATCACAGTATATAATATGAGATCCCTGACCCATTTTCTCCCATGGATGATTGATGAGGTTGGAAGTTATGCCCCCAGGAAAGGAAGAGACATGGTCCCATTCATGAAGGCTTTGGAAGGCACAATTATGTGTTTGTATCATCTGAGATTAGAAAAGATGAAGTCAGTGGGTGCAGCAGAGACATTTTCAATTTCTGTGGCTATAGAGGCTGAATTCCCAGGAGTCTCATTAATGAAATAGTCTTTTGTCTCACTTCCCATTGAAAGACTTGGTCAGAAACACAGAATGCAAACTAGTCCCAGTGTTGGTAATAGGACACCACCTGGGCATTCCATGATCGTCTCTTATCCCATTAAACTTTTTGATCCCACTAGGAGGTCCTCTCCCTGTAGAGGGTCTCACTAAGCCAGAGTACCCCATCTTTCTCCCATCTGAACCCTCTCCTGTTGGCTTATGATCATGGATCCCCCAGCCCCCACAATGCTTTTCCTGTTCTGCACCTCTTTCTCCTTCATTGTACACGGTGTCTGTTTAACATGGCTCAACCATTAGCCTCTTCGGGCATCTTGCAAACACTTGGACAGCAGGGGTGGATACAGAGGTACTAAGGTACATCCTGGGGATTAATAAAAGTGTAAGACATGGCTCAGAGTTAAAACAGAGCAAGAGACTGAACAGCAAATGAATGTACTAACCTGAAGTGGCCCTGACACCTGATGAAGAGAACACCAACATGATCGACTCTTCCAGGGGAGATAAAGGAAGGCTTCCCAAACAAGCTTATAATTTTCCTGAGTCTTGATGTCAGGGAAAGGGGTAAGAGCACTCCAAGAAGGGGTATCAGGGCAGTCCATGTGACAGTTAGACTGTTAGGCTACAGTCAAGGTATTTCCTGTACTTCATTCTTGCTGACCAGGAATAAGGGGCTAAGGATGATAATTGAAACCTGTCCCTGGGCAGTGAGACAGCGTTCAGATAGCAGAGATGCTTATATTTTGGCTACAGGCTGATATGTTTTTTAATGAAAATAGTTGAGTGTCAGTGCAGATTTCATGATGGCATATCCAGGATCAAGCTCACCCTGTGGAAAAGTCATCCTGTGACAATGTTATATGTACACTCTTGCTACTATACTCAAAGAAAACTGAAAATGTATAGACTGAAAAATAGAGAATGAATGGACACTTTTACAGGGAAAAAAAAAACATAAAATAGTATGCAAGTTTGCCACATAGATGGAGCTAAAGGTTTAGTGCTGTATGAAATAAGTCAGTCTGAAAAAGACCAATACCAGTTGATGCCAATCATATATGGAATTGAAGAAACAAAACATATGAACAAACCAGGAAAAAAGAGACAAGAAAACACAGACTCTTAAATACAGAAAGAAAATAGTGATTGCCAAAGTGGAGGTGGGTGAGGAGATGGGTGAGATAAAAGAGGATTAACTACACTTATCTTCATGAACACTGAACAGTATACACAATTGTTGGATCATTGTGTTGTACACTTGAAGCTAATATAACAATGTATGTTATTATGCTTTCATAAAAAATAATCCCAGGGAGAGGGGGAAACCTGATTTTCAGAGTTACCACATTTTACTTTTAAACCAATCTGTTTTTTAAAACGGTAACACAAACAGAAACAGAAATCACTGGACTAGGAGAAAGCCCATATATATATAAACTCTCATGTATATTATTGAATGATTTTTTATATTGCCAGGACAGTTCAATGGTAACCGGACAGCTATTCCAAGAAATAGTGGTGGGTAACCAAGATTTCCATCTGCAAAATCTTGAAGGTGACCTTTCTGCCCATGATCTACAAACATGACTCCAAATGGATCACAGACCTAACCACAAGAAATAACACTGTAAGTACATAGAAGGAAACACAAAAGTACATCTTTATGATACTGGATTTGACCAAGATATCCAGTATATAATACCAAGGACACGGGCAACCAGAGAAAAAAGTACTTCCATAAGTTCAAACTATGTGTGCATTGAAAGGCACTATTTCCCAAGTGAAAAGGCAAGCCACAAAGAAAAAATTGGCAAACCACATACTTGATGACAAATTAATATCCAAAACATGTACAAAAATTCAATAGCAAAAGACCCAAACAATTCATTTCTTAACTTTATTTTATTGTTTTTTTATTACAGTAAAACAGATATCATAAAATTTAGATCTTATCCATCTTTAACTGTACAGCCCAGCAGTATTAACAACAGAGCTCCAGAACTTTTCCTTCTTGCAGAGCTGAAATTCTGTACACATTGAACAATTCCCATTCCCCCTTCCCTTGGTTTCAGGCAACAACTGTTCTAGTTTCTATTTTGAAAAGTGGTGACTTTAGAGACTTCATATACATGAAATCATGTAATTTTGTGTCTTGTCTGCTTTTCTTAATTTTTTATTTCCTTTCAGTGTATCAGAATTCACTGTTTATATACCACAACCAGTGTTCCATGCAATACCTGCCCTCCATAATACCCACCACCAGGCTCACCCAACCTCACACTCTCTGCCCCCTCAAAAGAAAAGCAAAAATGAACTTTCGGCACTTAATCAAGATCAAAAGCTTCTGCACAGCAAAGAAAACAGTCAACAAAACAAAGAAGCAACCCATGGAATGGGAGAAGATATTCAGAAATGACACTAAAAAAAGTATTTTTAAAAAATGAAAGAACAACTGTTGGCAATGATATGGTGAAAAAGAAACTCTCTTGCACTTCTGGTGGGAATGCAAACAGGTGAAGCCAATATGGAAAACAGTATGGAGGTTCCTCAAAAGTTAAAAATAGAACTTTCTGGTGATTGCAGCTTTGTAATAAAGCTTGAAGTCAGGTGACGTGATGCCCCCAGCTTTATTTTTGTTTTTCAACATTTCCTTAGCGATTCAGGGTCTCTTCTGATTCCATAAAAACTTTTGGATCATTTGCTCCAGCTCTTTCAAGAATACCGGTGGGATTTTGATAGGAATGGCATTAAAAGTATAGATTGCTCTAGGAAGTATAGACATTTTAAGAATGTTTATTCTTCCGATCCAAGAGCATGGAATGGTCTTCCATTTTTTTGTGTCTTCTTCGATTTCTTTCATGAGTGTTCTGTAGTTCCTCAAGTACAGATCCTTTACCTCTTTGGTTAGGTTTATTCCCAGGTATCTTATGGTTCTTGGTGCTATAGTAAATGGAATCGATTCTCTAATGTGCCTTTGTGTATTTTCATTGATAGTGTATAAGAAAGCCACTGATTTCTACACATTGACATTGTATTCTGCCACGTTGCTGAATTCCTGTATGAGTTCTAGTAGTTTTGGGGTGGAGTCGTTTGGGTTTTCCACATAAAAAATCGTGTCGTCTGCGAAGAGAGAGAGTTTGACTTCTTCTTTGCGAAGTTGAATAGCTTTTATTTCTCTTTCTTGTCTGGTTGCTGTTGCTAGGACTTCTAATACTATGTTGAACAAGAGTGGTGAGAGTGGGCATCCTTGTCGTGTTCCTGATCTCAACGGGAAGGCTGCAAGCTTTTTCCCATTGAGGATGATATTTGCTTGGGTCCTTCATAGATAGATTTGATGAGGTTCAGGAATACATAAAAACAGACACATAGACCAGTGGAACAGAGTAGAGAGCCCAGATATGGACCCTCAACTCTATGGTCAATTAATCTTCGACAAAACAGGAAAAAATGTACAGTGGAAAAAAGACAGTCTCTTGAATAAATGGTGCTGGGAAAACTGGACAGCTATATGTAGAAGAATGAAACTCAACCACTCTCTTACACCGTACACTAAGATAAACTCAAAATGTTTAAAAGACCTCAATGTGAGACAGGAATCCATCAGAATCCTAGAGAACATAGGCAGTAATCTCTTCGATATCAGCCACAGCAACTTTTTTTTTTATAAACATATATTTTTACCCCCAGGGGTACAGGTCTGTGAATCACCAGGTTTACCCACAGCAACTTCTTTCAAGATATGTCTCCAAAGGCAAAGGAAACAAAAGCGAAAATAAGCTTTTGGGACTTCATCAAAATCAAAAGCTTCTGCACAGCAAAGGAAACAATCAAGAAAACAAAGAGGCAACCCACGGAATGGGAGAAGATATTTGCAAATGACAATACAGACAAAAGGTTGATATCCAAGATCTATAATGAATTCCTCAAACTCAACACACACAAAACAGACAATCATATCAAAAATGGGCAGAAGATATGAACAGACACTTCTCCAATGAAGACATACAAATGGCTATCAGACGCATGAATAAATGTTCATCATCACTAGCCATCAGGGAGATTCAAATTAAAACCACATTGAGATATCACCTGACACCAGTTAGAATGGCCAAAATTAGCAAGACAGGAAACAACATGTGTTGGAGAAGATATGGAGAAAGGGGAACCCTCTTGCACTGATGGTGGGAATGCAAGTTGGTGCAGCCACTTTGGAGAACAGTGTGGAGATTCCTCAAGAAATTAAAAATAGAGCTTCCCTATGACCCTGCCATAGCACTCCTGGGTATTTACCCCAAAGATACAGATGTCGTGAAAAGAAGGGCCATCTGTACCCCAGTATCTATAGCAGCAATGGCCACGGTCTCCAACCTATGGAAAGAACCAAGATGTCCTTCAATGGACGAATGGATAAGGAAGATGTGGTCCATATACACTATGGAGTATTATGCCTCCACCAGAAAGGATGAATACCCAACTTTTGTAGCAATATAGATGGGACTGGAAAAGATTATGCTGAATGAAATAAGTCAAGCAGAGAGAGTCAATTATCATATGGTTTCACTTATTTGTGGAGCATAACAAATATTATGGAGGATAAGGGGTGTTAGAGAGGAGAAGGGAGTTGGGGTAAATTGGAAGGGGAGGTGAATCATGAGAGACTATGGACTCGGAGAAACAATCTGAGGGGTTTGAAGTAGCGGGGTGGGGGTGGGAGATCGGAGTACCAGGTGGTGGGTTTTATAGAGGGTACAGATTGCATGGAGGACTGGGTGTGGTGAAAAAATAAGGAATAGTGTTATGTGAAATAAATAAATTAATTTAAAAAATAGAATTTTTTTATGATCCAGTAAACTCACTTCTAGGTTGGTAACTACCCCTAAAATTCAAAATTCAAAGGAGTACATTTTTACAGCAGCATTATTTACAGTAGCTAAGCCATATAAGCCAACCAATTATCCATGAACAGATGAATGGTTAAAGAAGATACTATATAATTATACTTATAATAAGATATAACTCAGCCATAAAAAGAATGAAATCTTCCTATTTGCAATTCATGGACAGAGCTACAGAATGCAAAGCTACGTGAAATAAGTCAGCCATAGAAAGACAAATACCACATGATTTCACTCATTTGAAGAACTTAAGAAACAAAACAAATGAGCAAAGGTAAAAGAGAGAAAAACAAACTTGAAACAGACTCTTTAGAGAACAAACTGATGGTTACCAGAGGGGAAATAGGGGTCATGGGTGAAGTAGGTGATGGGGATTATGGAGTGCACTGCCCCTGATCAACACTGGGTGATCTATGGAGGTAATGAATCACTATATTGTACACCTGAATCTAACATTACACTATATGTTAACTACACCAGAATCAAAATTTAAAATAATTTAAAAAATAAAATTAACAGTAAAAAAAAAAAAAAAACAAGCAATGGACTCAAATAGATATTTCTCCAATAGAGATATGGAACTAATATTTAACACAAAAATGATGTGTAACATCATTAATTATTGGGGTAATGTAAACCAAAACCGTAATGTAATACCACTTCACAAAGAGACACTTCTCCAAGGCAGATATAGGAATCAATACTTAGTACATGAAAGATGGGTAACATAAATATCTTTAGGGAAATGCAAACCAAAACCATAATAGAACACCACTTCACACACACTAGGATGGTTATTTTCAAAGATAAAACAGAAAATAGCGTTGGTGAGGACGTGGGGAAATTTGAACCTGGTGATGTTTTCCTGATGAGAATTTTAAAAGTGGCATAGCTTCCATGGGAACCCGTGTGCCCGTTCCTCAAAAACTGAAACACGGAATTATCTTATGATCCAGCAGTTTCACCAGTGGGTATATGCCTACTTATATGCCCCCTAAGAATTTGTAGCAGTGACTAGAACAGATATTTGGACACCACTTGTCATAAAGCTTTAGTTACAGTGGCCAAAATGTGGACACAACCTCAATCTCCATCAACAAAATCACAGATGAATAAAGCGTGGTGACCACAGACCATGGAAAACCATTTGTCGTTCATTCTGTTTTGTAAAAAAAATAGAATTCTGGCACAGGCTATGACATTGATCAACCTCACCAACGTTATGCTAAGTGAAAGCAGCCAAACACAAAAGGACAAATAGTATACAATTCCATCTATATGAGGACCCACTTTTAGAGAGAGAAGGTAAGATGGTGGGAGCCAGGGGCTGGTCAGGGGGACAATGGAGAGTTAGTGTTCCAATGGGAACAAAAGGTTCAGTTTGAGATGATGAGAAAGTTCTGGAGATGGATAGAGGCTGTGATTGCTCAATGGGGAGAAAATCTTTGATGCCACATAACTGAATGCTTCAAAATGTTCAAAATAATAAATTTTATATATTTTTTACCATGACAAAAAAGGGATGAAAAAATTGGCATACTCTAAGAATGTCAATGCCATAAATAGCTTTATATGAGGTAGAGGAAGACAAGGGTGTTGTGATGTGATGAGCCTATGTTATGTGATTCAACACCTCAACCCCAAAGTATACCCAAAATAAGGGTTCAGAGGCCATAAAATAAGGTCACTGAGAAATGACTTGGTGAGGCTGTAATGGCCTCCTTGACAAGCTCTACAGAACTTCTCCCCTGCAGCATAGGTGCCATGAACATGCTCAAATTGAAATGGATTTGTCCTGTGGTCAGCCCATCCTGAACTGGGGGATTTCAACAGAAAATGTCAACAGCCCACAACAATCAGAGGCTTGATATTCATAGTTCATATAAGAATTCATCATTCTCATCTAAACTGTGAGAGCCACGGGGATTTCTCAAAATGGAAAATTATTCATGGTGTCTCCATAAAAAAAAATGATGGGCAGCTTACTAAGGGCTCATCCAATTTGTGTAACTAAGGAAAACAAAACAAAACAAAACAAAAATCCCTTTAAAAATCATGAATAAAAGAGTGACCATATCACTGCTCTGATAGGTCATAATCTCTATTTCACTCTCTGACCTGAGATCAATCACTGACCCAGATCTTTGATTGATGCAACCAGTTTCCCCTGAGTGAAGATTGTAAAATAGCAATAAATGCAATTCTTTTACCTCCAAACAAAACCCAAAGACTCTAAGGTGTTGTTGCTGGCCAGGTTACTATGGCCCATTAGGACTACCCCTGGGGATAAAAATATATGTTTATAAAAAATAAAAAAAAATTATAAAAAAAAAATTGGAAGCTTAAAATTGGGCAAAATAAGGGGCACCTGGAAGGCACAGTCTGATAGGCAACTGACTCTTGATTTTGACCTAGGTCATCATCTGCGTGTGGTGAGATCAAGCTCCGAAACTGGCTCCACATTCAACCTGGAGTCTGGTTGAGATTCTCTCCCTCTCCCTCTGCCCACCACACTTATGCTATCTCTCTCTGAAATAAATAAATCAATAAATCTTCTAAAAAATACTTTTTAAAAAAATAGACCACAATCAGACTCTAAAATACAGGGAACAAACTAAGGGTTGCTGGAGAGTATATGGGGATGGGGGGTGCATGCACTAAATGGGTGATTGAGGAGGGCATTTGTTGCATTGAGCACTGGATGTTGAAAATAAGTGATGAATTATTGAATTCTATTCCTGAACCTAATATTACACTATCTGTTAACCAACTGGAATTTTTTTTAAGACTTTGAACTGAAAAAAATAAACAGATAGTTGATTGTTATGTATGAAAAAATTAAAGACTGAATAGTGTACAAAGTTAAACTGTAGATCATCTTTCATGAACTGATACAAAAATCATGATCTGGGTCATCTAGGGTCTTGAGACCTGTTACTCACTTCTTTTTCTTGAAACAAAAGATCCTTCTATGCAGAGACTGTCTTTCTGATCAAGAGCTTTCTTAGTGCCAGTTTTATGTCTCTGTTCCTCAGACCATAGATGAAGGGGTTCAGCATGGGTGTGATCACTGTGTACATCACTGAAGCTATGGCAGTTGTCCTCGAGTTTTGAGAAGCTGCAGAACTAAAATATACCCCAAAGCCTGTACCAAAGAATAAAGAGACAACCAAGAGGTGAGACCCACACGTGGAAAATGCTTTATACTTGCCCCCAGAAGACGGAATTTTCAAAATAGAGGTTACAATTCTAGAGTAAGAGTAAAGGATACCAATGAGAGGAATAAAACCGCGAATTCCACTTGTAACATAAATTGCCAGGTTATTGAAGAAGGTGTCAGAACAAGCAAGGTGGATCACTTGATTAAGTTCACAAAAAAAGTGAGGGATTTCTAACTGCGTACAAAAAGACAATTGCAAAACCAGTAAGTCATGTAATAGAGAGTCCAGAACACTCAACACCCAGCATGCCAAAAGAAGGCTGGCACAGAACTTGGGGTTCATGATAACCATGTAGTGCAGTGGGTGACAGATGGCCGCAAACCGGTCATAGGCCATCACTGTCAAGAGAAAGTTGTCTACTCCCACAAAAACCATGAAAAAGTATATCTGGCTGACGCAGCCTGCATAGGTGATCACTTTGCTCTGTGTCTGGATGTTCAGCAGCATCTTGGGGATGGTGGTGGAGGTGAAACAGATGTCTACAAAGGACAGGTTGGAGAGGAAGAAGTACATGGGTGTGTGGAGGCGGGAGTCTGTGACAATGGCCAGGATGATGAGCAGGTTCCCACTGAAGGTGAGCAGGTACATGGACAGGAACTGCCACAGGAGCAGTGGCTGCAGTTCTCCCTCCTCTGAAAGTCCCAGTAGGATAAATTCTGAAACAGCAGTTTGATTCCTTTGTTCCATGTAACTGCTGAAAACAGCTGGAACAGAGACAAGAGCATAACAAAGTCACAAACAGTGAGCACAGAATTAAAAGAAATGCTGTGACTGGTGTTCCTGGGGGGCTCAGTCGTTTCAGCAACCAACTCCTGATTTCAGCTTAGGTCATGATCTCCTGGTGGTGAATTCAACCCCCACACTGGACTCTGCTGGGAGCAGAGGCTATGTCAGATGCTCTTCCTCCCCTTCTCCTCCTCTGCCCATTTGTGTTCTCTCTCTCTCTCTCACACACATCTATCTTGTCTATCTCTCTCTCTATCTATCTCTCAGGATGGCTGACAGAAAGAGAGAGAGAGAGAGAGAGAAATGCTGAGATTTGTGAAATTTTTGTTTTCAAATTGCTTCACTCATTAATTCTCATACATTACCTATCCATCTAGAATAATTAGCTAAAAATTTCAAGGACCTCAAAAGCCCATGTTTTCCATGTTACTGAAAAAATTAGCAGTCCTGAATTGAAATATTTACCCAAAGTACTGCTGTCCTCTATAAATTTCCTTAGATGTTTTTTGTTCACTTGACAAATATTTTAACCAATTATCTTGTGGCAAGCACTGTTGAGAGCATTATAAATTAGTGATGTGTGTTTGACCTTAACAAGATTGAGTCTGATATGTGTGTGTCAGAGGGAGCAATAAAATATTAATGAGTGAGCAAATGACATTTCAAGTGGTGGTTTTCACTAATAAGTAAAATAATGCAAGACAGGGTAGTACAACATGAATGAGAAAACTTTCCAGTGTCTCTTCTCTGATAAGGGGATTTTGAGCAGGAAAGCTGAGGATAGTGGATTCTTGAACCATGCACATAATTTTGAGAAAAACACATAAGGCAGAGAAAGAGCCTGTGCAAACAGCCTTAGACAAGAGCTCACTGAAACTGTAGGGCAACATCAAAGAGAAAGCTGTGAGCAGGGTGGGTAACACCAAAAGAACAGGTGCTGGATGTAGGAGAAGAGAGAGGATGTCAAAGTCTCCTACATCTTTGGAAACGTTCTAAGGCAATGGACATTGTCATTCTGTGTGTGTGTGTGTGTGTGTGTGTACATATATATGTACGTGTGTGTGTATATATGTGTGTATATACATATATGTACATATATATATTATATATTTTCTGTAATATATACAAATGGAAATATATATACAAATGGAAAAAATTTATTCCTCTACAATTCTTTCTCTTTCTCTCTCTATCCTCAGTCTATAGTTGGTCTACACTCTGCATTTTTTTATTACCTAAACAGCTCAGCTTGCTCTAAATGTTTAACCAGTGTGTACTCTAATGTTAACTTCTCTATTCTCTACACACAGACACACACACAGAAATACAAACACACAGAAACACACACACACACACACACACACACACACATGCAAGTACGCAAGCACAGAGTGCAGAGAAGGAGAAATACAGTGTTTTCCAATATTGTAGTACTGTGTACCCCTTGTAGCTGAAGCACAACTGTATTAGAAAGCAGAGGAAAGGCTATACCATGAGCCACAGAGCTTCTTTCTCCTAGGAGGATTGCATTTTATAATTTCAACATTTCAATGGAGTAGTCATGATTAAAGATCACGAGGTCCACACAGAATTAGAAGGATGAACACTAATCCTTCTCAAACTCTTCCCAAAAGTTTCAAAGGGCAAACACTTCCTACTTTATTCCAAGAGGACAGTACTGCACTTACACTGAAGCCAAAGACATTGCAAGAAAAGAGGAGTACAGATCATCATTCCATGGGAATCTTTGATTAAATATTACAACTGAATATAGCAGCCTTTTGTTCATGCTGTATAAAAGGATTATGCATCATGACCAAGTGGGATGCATTCCTGGAAGGCAAGGATGGTTTAATTTATGAAAACCCCTCCCTGTAATACACCACAGTAACAGAATGAAGGATAAAAGGCAGGATTATCTCAACTGATGTAGAAAAAAATGACAAAATTCTGCATTATTTCATAATAGCAACATTGGAAAAATTAAGAACAAGAGGAAACTACCTCAATGTGATATAGGTCACATATGAAAACCCACCTTCATTCTTAATAGTGAAAGTCTGAAACAACCCTAAGATAAGAACAAGGCAAGAATGCCTGCTTTTATAACTTCTTTACACACAGCTTTCCAAATTACATGCAAAGCAATGAACCAGTGAAGAAGAAAGAAAGAAAGAAAGAAAGAAAGAAAGAAAGAAAGAAAGAAAGAAAGAGGAAAAGTAGAAGATGACAGAGAAAGGAGGGAGGGAGGAAGGAAGGAAGGTGAGAAAAGAGAAAGGAAAGGGAAGGAAAGGAAAGGGAAAGGAAGGAAAGGGAAGGCATGAAACTTAGAAAGGAAGAAAAATACGATTTCTGTTCCTAAAGAAGGTGATTGTATTTTATAAAATAAAACATAATTAAAAACAAGAAAAACCAATAGACTAATACATGGTTCAACAATGTTACAAATACAAATCAAACTCAACACACACAAAACAGATAATCGTGTCAAAAAAATGGAGAGAAGACATGAATAGACACTTCTCCAATGAAGACAAATAAAAAAACGTTCAAAAACGTTCAAAAACGTTCCCTAGCCATTAGGGAGATTCAAATCAAAACCACATTGAAATATTACCTTACACCAGTAAGAATGGCCAAGATTAATAAGACAGGAAACAACATGTGTTGGAGGGGATGTGGAGAAAGGGGAACCCTCTTCCACTGTTGGTGAGAATGCAATTTGGTGCAGCCACTTTGGAGAACAAAAATTTCCTTCAGAAATTAAAAATGGAGCTTCCCTATGACATGCAATTGCACTACTGGGTATTTACCCCAAAGATACAGATGTACTGAAAATAAAGGCCATCTGTACCCCAATGTTCATAGAAGCAATGGCCATGGGCGCCAAACTGTGGGAAGAACCAAGATACCCTTCAACCACGAATAAGTAAGGAATATGTGGTCCATATACACTATGGCATATTATGTCTCCTTCAGAAAGGATGAATAACCAACACTTTTAGCAACATGGATGGACTGGAAGAGACATGCTGAGTGAAATAAGTCAAGCAGAGAGAGTCAATTATCATATGGTTTCACTTATTTGTGGAGCATAAGGAAAAACATGGAGGATATGGGGAAATGGAGAGGAGAAGGGAGTTGGGGGAAATTGGAGGGGGATATGAACCATGAGAGACTATGAACTCTAAAAAACAATCTGAGGGTCTTGACAGGGCGGGACATGGGAGGAAGGGCGAGCCTGGTGGGTATGTATTGCATGGAGCACTGGGGGTGGTACATAAACAATGAATGCTGGTACATTGAAAAGAAATTCGAAAAATAAGAAAATTTTTAAAAAATACAAAATCCAGAATCCATTCCTGATTAAAACGCTTCAAATTATAGGGATGGAGGGAACATTCCTGAACTTCATCAAATCTATCTATGAAAGACGCACAGCAAATATCATCCTCAATGGGAAAAAGCTTGCAGCCTTCCCGTTGAGATCAGGAACATGACAAGGATGCCCACTCTCACCACTCTTGTTCAGCATAGTATTAGAAGTCCTAGCAACAGCAATCAGACAACAAAGAAAAATAAAATATATCCAAATTGGCAATGAAAAAGTAAAACTCTCTCTATTCACAGATGACATGATTCTTTATATGGAAAACCCAAAAGACTCTACCCCCAAACTACTAGAACTCAAACAACAATTCAGCAACATGGCAGGATACAAAGTCAATGAACAGAAATCAGTGGCTTTGTTATATATTAACAATGAAAATACAGAAAAGAATATTAGAGAATCAATTCCACTTACTACAGCACCAAGAACCAGAAGATACCTGGGAATAAACCTAACCAAAGAGGTAAAGGATCTATATTTGAGGAACTACAGAACACTCATGAAGAAATCGAAGAAGACACAAAAAGATGGAAGACCATTCCATGTTCTTGGATCGGAAGAATAAACACTCTTAAAATGTCTATACTGCCTAGAGCAATCAATACTTTTAATGCGATTCCAATCAAAATTCCACCGGTATTCTTCAAAGAGCTGGAGCAAATAATCCAAAAATTTGTATGGAATCAGAAGAGACCACGAATCACTAAGGAAATGTTGAAAAACAAAAATAAAACTGGGGGCATCACGTTACCTGATTTCAAGCTTTACTACAAAGCTGTGATCACCAAGACAGCATGGTACTGGCATAAAAACAGACACACTGACCAGTGGAACAGAGTAGAGAGCCCAGATATGGACCCTCAACTCTGTAGTCAATTAAACTTCGACAAAACAGGAAAAAATATACAGTAGAAAAAGACAGTCTCTTCAATAAATGGTTCTGGGAAAACTGGGCAGCTATATGTAGAAGAATGAACCTGGACCATTCTCTTACACCGTACACAAAGATAAACTCAAAATGGATAAAAGACCTCAGCGTGAGACAGGAATCCATCAGAATCCTAGAGGAGAACATAGACAGTCATCTCTTCAATATCAGCCACAGCAACATCTTTCAAGATATGTCTCCAAAGACAAAGGAAACAAAAGCGAAGATGAACCTTTGGGACTTCATCAAAATCAAAAGCTTCTGCACAGCAAAGGAAACAGTCAACAAAACAAAGAGGCAACCCATGGAATGGGAGAAGATATTTGCAAATGACAGTACAGACAAAAGGTTGATTTCCAGGATCTGTAAAGAAATCCTCAAACTCAACACACACAAAACAATCATATCAAAAAATGGGCAGAAGATATAAACAGACACTTCTCCAATCAAGACATACAAATGGCTATCAAACACATAAAAAAATGTTCATCATCACTAGCCCACGGGGAGATTCAAATTAAAACCATATTGAGATATCACCTTACCCAAGTTAGAATGGCCAAAATTAGCAAGACAGGAAACAACATGTGTTGGAGGGGATGTGGAGAAAGGGGAACCCTCCTACACTGTTGGTGGGAATTCAAGTTGGTGCAGCCATTTTGGAGAACAGTGTAGAGATTCCACAAGAAATTAAAAATAGATCTTCCCTATGACCCTGCAATTGCACTCCTGGGTATTTACCCCAAAGTTACAGATGGAGTGAAAAAAAGGGCCAGCTGTACCCCAATGTTTATAGCAGCAATGGCCATGATCACCAAACTGTGGAAAGAACCAAGATGCCCTTCAACGGATGAATTGATAAGGAAGATGTGGTCCATATACACTCTGGAGTATTATGCCTCCATCAGAAAGGAGGAATACCCAACTTTTGTAGCAACATGGACAGGATTGGAAGAGATTATGCTGAGTGAAATCAATCAAGCAGAGAGAGTCAATTATCATATGGTTTCACTTATTTATGGAACATAACAAATAGCATGAAAGACAAGGGGAGATGGAGAGGAGAAGGGAGTTGAGGGAAATCGAAATGGGAGGTGAACCATGAGAGACTATGGACTCTGAAAAACAATCTGAGGGGACGGGGAGGTTGGGGAACCAGGTGGTGGGTATTAGAGAGGGTACATATTGTGTAGCACTCTGTGTGGTGCAAAAACAATGAATACTGTTATGCTGAAAAAATGAATTAATTATAAATATACAAATCATACACAGAAAACACAGAGGAGTGAGAAAATCCCAAAATGTAATGTTCCATGTGACAAAATAAAAAACAATCTAACTATATATAATTGCATGAAGAAAATCTCAATGAAGCATGTGGCCAAAAATGCAGAAATATCAAAAGAAATGAAATCTTGCCATTTACAACAACATGGATGGAACTAGAGAGTATCATGCTTAGCGAAATAAGTCAAGCAGAGAAAGACAACTATCATATGATCTCCCTGATATGAGGAAGTTGTGATGCAACATGGGGGCTTAAGTGGGTATGAGAAGAATAAATGAAACA